>NW_006298058.1:1324648-1343419 GCF_000327345.1 Myotis davidii | reverse complement strand
AGTGACATCTCCATGTCAATGAACTTAAAAAAAACTTCATTCCATTTTTTAATTTAAAAACAGTAAAATACAGATGCTCCTAATTTTCCCATGAGTTAGGCCCCCATAAACCTTTCATAAGTTGAAAATACCATAAGTTGAAAATGCATTTAATACACTAGACTACTGAACATCATAGCTTAGCCCAGCCTACCTTAAAGGTTCTTAGAATACTTAACGTTAGCCTACAATTGGGCAAAATCAGATGGCACGAAGATTACGCTGTAGGATTACCAGTTATTTACCCTCAGGATTGCGCTGGCTGACTAGCCCCGAAAGGATCAAAATTCAGAATGTTTCTACTGACCACGTATTGCTTACACACCATGGTAAAGTTTAAAAATTGTAAGTTGATCCATCCTAAGTTGGGCACCATTTTAAGTGTGCAGGTCAATGAGTTTTGACAAATGTATACACCAAAGTCACCACCACTAAAAAGAGAGATAACATTTTTTATTACCCTAGAACCGTGGTTGGCAAACTGCGGCCTGCGAGCCACATATGGCTCTTTGGCTCCTTGAGTGTGGCTCTTCCTAAGCCTTAGGAGTACTCTAAGTGAATAACAATGTACCTACCTATATAGTTTAAGTTAAAAAAATTTGGCTCTCAAAAGAAATTTCAATCGTTGTACTGTTGCTATTTGGTTCTATTGACTAATGAGTTTGCTGACCACTGCCCTAGAAAATCCCTTCATTACTCTTTGAAATCAATCTCCCAACCCTCAGCCCAACGAAACTACCAATCTGCTTTCTGCCCCTTTGGATTTAGTTCTTCCTGTTCTAGAATGTCATATATATAGAATTGTACAATATGTAATCTTTTGTGTCTGGCTTCTTTCCTTAAGTATATTGTTTTTGAGATCCAGCCATGTTGTTGTTTTAGTAGTTCATTCTTTTTTTTTTTTTAATGTTTTATTGATTTTTTTATAGAGAGGAAGGGAGAGGGATAGAGAGAAACATCGATGAGAGAGAAACATCGATCAGCTGCCTCGTGCACACCCCCTACTGGGGATGTGCCCGCAACCAAGGTACATGCCCTTGACTGGAATCGAACCGGGGACCCTTCAGTCCGCAGGCCGACACTCTATCCACTGAGCCAAACCGGTTAGGGCTATAGTAATTCATTCTTTTTAACATGGAGTTGTATTTCATTGTATGGATAAATCCACGTATGGGGTATTTTGTACATTGTATAAATTAAATATTTACTGACTTGATTCTGGTGACCTCCCCAAAAGTCACTTTTTTTTTGGTAGCATTTAAAAAATAGATTCTATTTGACTTGATATGTATACAATCAGGTCATTTGTGAGTAAAGCCAATTACACTTTTTACTTCCCTCTCTGTATGCCTCTTCTTTCTTTTCTAGACTTATTGTCCATGCTAGGATCTTCAATACAGTGCTCAACAGAAGTGATAGCAGCCTTCCTTGGCCTTGTTCTTAATTTTATGGGGGATGTACTTAGTGTTTTAACTATAGGTTCTATAGTTTTTTTCAGACATCCTTTATCATTCTTGAGTCATGCGTGTTTTTATCATTTTATTGAATTTTGTCTTTTTTTGTGTGTGCACCTACTGAAATATGATTTTTCTCCTTTATTCTGTTAATAAGGTCAAATACATTAATTCATTTTTTTCATATTAAAACTATTTTGCATTCCTAGGATAAAACCAAGGATACTTACCTTATCATTTAAATATATTCCTGCATTTAACTGCTACCATTTTGTTAAACATATTTTCTTTAGAGATATAAGTCTATGGGTATTGTTTCTTTTAAATAATACAATTAATTGGTTTTGCTCCTAGGGTAATGCTAGCTTCATAAAATGAGCTGGGAAATGTCTTCTATTTTCTGAAAGTTTTTTCCTTTCAATACTGTAAAGATGTCATTCCAGTCCTAGCCGGTTTGGCTCAGTGGCTAGAGCATTGGCCTGTGGACTGAAGGGTCCCGGGTTCGATTCCAGTCAAGGGCATGTACCTTGGTTGTGGGCACATCCCCAGTGTGGGGTGTGCAGGAGGCAGCTGATCGATGTTTCTCTCTCATCGATGTTTCTCTCTATCCCTCTCCCTTCATCTCTTTAAAAAATCAATAAAATATTTTTTTTATAAAAGATGTCATTCCACTATCTTCTGACTTAACTTTTGTCTCTGTTGAGAACTCAGTGTTAATTCTTTATGTAATGTGTCTCCTCCTCTCCTGCCCCTCTCCTGCCCCCCAACCCCGGCTACGTTTAAGATTTTTCTATTTATCCCTGTTTGTTTTTTTTTGTTTTGTTTTTTTAGCAATTTGATTCTAATGTACTTTTGTGTGGTTTCATATTATAGTCTCCACGTTTGTTCCCTTACAAGATTGAGGCCCCCCCCCGCCCCCCCCGAGTGTGCTTGTCATTCCAGGGTTCATTGAGCTTTTTTAGTCTGTGGATGTATAGTGTTCATCAGATTTAGAAAACTGCAGCCATGATTTCTTCTAATGTTTTTCTCTTTTCCCTTGACTACTTAACATTGTTTCACAAATCACTAAGTTTTGGTTCATTTCCTTCAGTCTTTTTTTCTTTTTATACTTCAGATTGGACAGTTTCTATTATGTTTTCATGTTGATTGATATTTTGTTTCACCAGCTATTAATCTTCTATTAAATGTATTCAAATACTGTGTTTTTTAGTTCTTGAAAGATTTCTATGTCATCCATTTCTTGTGTCATTGTGTCCATGTTTTCCTTTAAATCCTTGAGAATAATTGTAATAGCAATTTAAGAGCCCTTGTTGCTCATTTTATTATTCCTGCCATTTCATCCACTGATGGATTTTTCTGAAAGTTATGCGTCATGTTCCTCAGAATCATCACATGTCCAGTAATTTTTGATTGGATGCTGGGCATGCAGTTCTAGATTTTGTTGTTTTCCTTTATAGAGAACTTACTCTGGCTGTTGTTTCAGTGACTTGTGGGTCATATTTGTTCTTCAGAGGCTTGTTTTTAATCTTTGTTAGGGGTAATCTAGGGTACATTTTACTCTGTGGCTAGTTTAGTCCTAAAACTGAAGCATGGTTCTTCTCTGATCTCTACTGAATATCCCAGGGGACCAATCAGGACTCTTTACCTCTTTACTCTTGCTTGTCAAATCATGAACATCTCCCAGCCCTTTGTAAGATTGGCCATTTTATTTTTGCCTGGCTTAGTGGTCTTTCATGCTATACACTTGGCTTATCCTATATAATAAAGAGGTAATATGCAAACTGACTGTCACACCCTTGCACAAGATGGCCACCCACATGTGGGCACAAGATGGCTGGCAGGAGAGGGCAATTAGGGGCAACCAGGTCAGCAGGGCAGGTCAGTCAGGCGTGCCCAGGCTGGAAGGGGAGGGCAGTTTGGGGTGACTGGACCAGCAGGGGAGGGCAGTTAGGGGTGACTGGGCTGGCAGAGGAGGGCAGTTAGGGGGACTGGGCTGGCAGGACCAGCAGGGGAGGGCAGCTGGGGGCGATCAGGCCGGCAGGGGAGCAGTTAGGCGTCAATCAGGCTGGCAGGGGAGTGGTTAGGGGGTGATCAGGCTGCAGGCAGAAGCGGTTAGGGGCAATCAGGTAGGCAGGTAGGCAGGCAGGCAGGCCTGGCAGGCGAGCGGTTGGGAGCCAGCAGTCCCAGATTGTGAGAGGGATGTCCCAGATTGGAGAGGGTGCAGGCTGGGCTGACAGACAACCTCCCTCCTCCCCCCAGTGCACGAATTTTGTGCACCGGCCTCTAGTTGTTCAATAACAGACCCACAGATTCATATATATCATTCTCTGTAGAGCTTCCTCTTGTTTGATACTCCACTCCATAAATTATAGTTTCTTTAACTCTCTAAACTTTGACAGTATCTCCTCAGCTCAGAGTGTGAGTGCTATGTTTGGGTTACTGCTTTCTGTATTATGATCTGAAAAGTGCCCCCCAGGAAGAAAGCTGAGTCAATTGCAGGAATAGAGAGCTTATCTCTCCCTCAACCAACAGAAAGGGGCAGAACTGCAGTCAGTTCTGTAGATACAGGATTAATTTGGTAAAACCCAAGTCCTGTGGCATTTTGGGAAAAAGAAATAGCTCATCTTTTTTCCCCCTCTAAATCATACCAGAAAAGGTAATAGACAAAGGTAGTCATCTTTTGAAGGGAGCATTTGTTAGGTACAAGATTTTCACCTGTCCCCCTTTACCATTATTGCCAATTAATGGCAGACCCAACTGTAACCTACGAATGGGAACATAACAATGTAAAGCTTCATACAGCTCTTGTAACATTTATAACTGAATAGAGAATATGTATGATTAGCCTCTGGGCATGAGGGGCATTGTTTAAAGGCAGGGCTTTCACGCTTACAGGGTGGCAGATACCCTACATGTTTCTGCTGCACCCTGTGACAGCTGTCTGAGATCTCAACACTTCCAAAGTTATCACAAGGAACTGAGCATTCATAATACCCGAGAGCAGTTCTCACCCTGGAACATTCTAGCATCACTAGGGCATGCCTCTGGCCCACACCAATGAAGTCAGACGCTGGCAGTGGTGCTTGGCTATCGATATTTTTAGTAAAGACTTCAGGTGATTCTAAGGGGAAGCTAGGTTTAAGGACCATTCTCTTAGACCAGGGTCCTCAAACTACGGCCCACGGGCCACATGCAAATACAAATATTGTATTGGTTCCCGTTTTGTTTTTTTACTTCAAAATAAGATATGTGCAGTGTGCATAGGAATTTGTTCATAGTTTTTTTTAAAACTATAGTCCGGCCCTCCAACGGTCTGAGGGACAGTGAACTGGCCCCCTGTTTAAAAAGTTTGAGGACCCCTGTCTTAGACTGTTAGTCCACATGAAACTGGACAGCAGAGGAGAATATAGAGTTTTAATGGTGTTCCTGACCTTCTGCGTGGGCTCCTTTTGTCTCCCTTAACATTTTTTTTTTTTGCCCTGTTTAAATCTACCCACCCCACTATGTCTGCATCACATTTCTTTTCTTGAGAATAATCCATCAATTCTGAAAATGAAATGCTCAAATGGGACATGCTCTACAGCCTAGGACTTTCTGGTGATTTAATTATCTAATTACTGAAGCCGGCTGCCAAGCACAAAAGATTTCATTCAATTTCACTATTTTATAACACAGTTCAAAGAACATTTGAACTTCTAATTCAATTTTTGTTCTTTTGAGACTATTCTACAGAGTTTCGCGTGTCGCTAATGACAACTCCATTACTGGACTTGTAATCACTCTGGGGTTGTCATTTATTTTTGGAGTATAGAATACATGTGCTGACGGAGAAACTGGTGCTCAGATGGCTTAATTCTTCTGAACTCTTTTTGTCTTACGTAGACTCCCCTGACAGAAAAGACAGAGGCTTGACAGGAAGGAAAGCTAATGGAGACACAGTGGATACAAAGACTGAGGTAGAAGCGACAGCAGCCAGGTGAGGAGGCAAAGTGCTTCTCTTTCCTCATGTGTCTGCTCTTGAGAACTGCAAACACTTCTAAGCTCAAGAGCATGTCTGCTCACTGTTCTTTACACCCCAAAGCCAGAAAAGCTGCGCAGTTCTGGGCAATAAAGGAACTTGTGTGGTTAAGACAGCATTCCCAGACCTTGACTAAAGAGCTGCTTTGTTTGAGAAGCTATGATTCTGCAACTGAGCCTCCAGGGTTCAAGGGTTGAAAGGAGTGGCAAGCTGTGGGAGACTCCTTCCAGCCAGCCAGAGGACCAAACAATACCAGCCACCACCAGGGTGATGTCACAGCCACACACATCACAATCTTGGTATCGAATTTGCCACACTTCAGCGATGTTTCAGAAATTCCACCCCTGCCCTCAAACCAACAAATGTTCACTTTTGAAAGCACTACCATACAAACAATACATTTAAGAATTTTTTTTTGAACATAATTAAAGCACAGTGATTCATCACAAAATTCCAAATGGCCAGCAGGTGGCGCTACAAGGAAGGGGCAGTGTGAGAAGGGGCTTGTCCTCCATAAACCACAGGTAAGGACCTGGGGGAGGACATACCCTCTCTGCCTGCACAAGTGTTGTTTGGCTTGCAGAGTACCATTGGCCTTTAATTATTTTCCAACATTCTGAAGACGAACACAGATATTTTATTTAAAAAACCCTGTATTTCCTGATTCTCTAGGGTTGCTGAAATGTCCAGGCACACTGACATTTGGGTTAAGAGCTGGCTGGAATTGAGTGGTAACTGTCCTTAGAGGGGTCTCTTTGCCGCTGTCCCTCCTCTTCACTTGTTAAGTTACTCTCGACACTGTGGGCACTGGACTTTGCCACCTGGCACACACCCTCAGCCCAACCCAGACATTCATTTCAATGCAGAGTGTCTTTAAAATTGCAAAGCAAGGAGAAGCTAATGCAAAGGATGGGGAACTTCACAGACGACATGATTCATAAAAGTATTTAAATGAATTTGCATGGGACATCCAAGGTGTCTGGGACGTTGCCTGAGAGGCAGCGTCACCTTGGAGGCCTGAGCACGGAGCCATGATGTCTGGTGTATCAGACCTTACAGTCCGTGATGGGGCCTCTCAAGCCAGCCGCCTTTCTGTTTATTCTCTGGCAGGTAGAATAAGGGCAAAGCATCTTCTTGCCTTAATGAGGTGGTGAAACATGTAGGGCTCATGCCTCTGTGAGCTGAAGCAAGAAAGGGCGGTGGTCTGAAGCCCTTCCTTGTCGGACCTCCCTGGTTGAGGAGGCTACGCCCCACTGGCTACTGTGGGTGCCACACCTGTGTGGCTGCGCCAGGCTCCTGGGCGGGTCTGTCTTTTACCAGTGTTTGAACTACGAACTCCTCGAAGTCAAGGAGCCAGCTCTCCACCCTCAAGGATCAACCTCCTACCGAAGGCAGGCGGTGTGAGGTTGATACATAAAGCAGACACATGACCTCATGAAGAGCGGCTCCGCCCCAGCTCCTCAGTGCCCACCACCAGGAGATGCATTATTCAGCATGCGATTGGCTCACCGAGAGATTCGTGCCACAAAGGGTCATTTCCCCTCCCATTTTGGTTCCCATAGAGTGCACACATTCCTCAATAATGGGAAAAGGTAAGGAAAATATTATGGGACACACTATCCAGATAGAATGCAGATGTTTTTCTCCACAAAAATCATCCATGATGGCTTCTTTTCCTTATGAGTTAATCATCTAGATAGCTCATAGGTCCTTGTAAAAAAAAACAAAAATGAGAAGCATGGACACACTATCCAGATAGAATGCAGATGTTTTCCTCTACAAAAAGCATCCACGATGGCTTCTTTTCCTTATGAATTAATCATCTAAATACCTCATAGGTCCTTGTAAAAAAAAAAAAAAAGGAAAGCTCAGCTGACTGTCTCACCACTGGGCCTGCTCACTGGGGGGAAGCAAGGAGCCGGAACACTAAACAGGAAGTCGTCACTGGCTGTTATTATGCTCCATGGGGCTCCTGTGCTCTCAGCTCTCCTCGGAAAAACAGATGTTTAATGGGCTTTTCATGTGTAAAAGCACGCGGAGCTTAAAGAAGTGGCTATCCATTGACTACGGTTGCAGTGGAAGGTCTGGACCCAGATTATGTGTGTGAGGGAGGAAACCGTGGCTCACCCTTAGGAGAAGATGGTGGAAAGAACCCTGGTGGGTGCTGCTGTGGGGCCAGGGGTGTGGGAGGCGGGGAAAGCTGACTTTGGGCAAATAAGACAGAAGACATCGTCCGCAAGGAACAGTCTGTACCTGGAGCTGTCGCATCTGCTGCAGCTGGAGCCGGAGCTCGGCCACATTCCGCCTCATGTCGAGCAGGCTCAGGTGGACGGCCGAGGTGCCGGCGGCCAGGGGCTGGCTGGGGGGCCCCAGGGACTCCAGGGCGCCGAGAGTCTTCCCGCCAGGAACATGGGGAGTTCCTATGAGAAAAGAGCAGCAAAAACCTTAAGAAAGCCAGACAGGAACGGCGAAGTTAAGCTCCACCCATCACAGACAACTTGACTCTAAAAATGCCCATTTCCTTCACTGTGAAAATTTAAAAAAAAAATTATGCGGGTCCTCTATATGACAAAAGTAAGGAATTAAATTTAAATAAAGTATGGAAACCTCATGTCACACAGCAGCATGTGCTCTTTAACAATCATGTGCTAGAAGCTTAGTGCCAAAGGGAGGCAGATCAGTGCAGTATCTAAAGCAGGAGGCCGTGTGGGAAGCTGTCTGTCTGTCCACACAGCTTCTGTGGATGTATACAGGGGTGCAGAGGAAAGTTCAGATGTATCTGGAACAAAGGATTAACAGTATGCCCGGCTGTTGGTATCCCATCAGGTTTATATTACTACTTTTTCCATTTTTAAATCTGCATAGTGGATCTCTGTAATTTTATAACAGAAAAATAATTTTAAAATTCTGGGACCTAACACAGGATCTCCGTGACTATTTCCTGCAGGCAGATGTACCCCAAGAACATGCCCTTAGTTCTGAGCAGAGATTGGGCCGATCACGAAGGGAAGACGAATGAGAAATGAGTTTCTTCTGAATCTTTTCAGCTTTCCAGACCGAAAGCAGCAGGACCTCTGCCCTAGTTCCGACGGTGAGAAAAGCAGGTGCGATGTGAGAATTCTTTAGGAGAGGAACCCAGGCAGCAGAAACAGACTCTTCCTCCATAGTTCCTCGCTGCCATAAACGCTGGCTCCTGGAGTCCAACTCAAATAAACCTCATTCACTTTATAAGTTCATCTGGGAAGAGCCTGATTTGACGAAGTTTGCTTTAAAAGGCCTCATAAAGGATCCCAAGTAACACAGGATGAGCAAGGTACAGGAATCAAAAGGAAGTGCTATTTATATATTGTTTAAAGATAATGAATGCAGTTCTCTGGAACAGGCCACCAGAGTAAAATCTGTACCACACCCACACCCACACCCACACGCACATGCACACCCACACGCACACGCACACTCACACCCACACTCACTTCTGAAGGGGCTGGAAACTCTTTCCTGTAAAGGACAAAGTGGAGGGGGTGCCATGGGCCCGGCTGGCCTCCCACAGCAGAACCCTGGCGTTGCTTTCCTGCCCTGGAATGGCTACAGCCAGTGGTGTCTCTTCCCATCTCAGCTCAGCACTCATGGGAACCTTGCCTTTCTCAGCACATGCAGGGCTGCTGCCCTGGTGGCTCTGACCAACTTTTGGCAGTCTCCTCGCCCCCGAATCAAAATCACCCTCATAAAAGCAAGACTTGCTCCGATTACAGTCTAGTCCCAGGTTAAGGGACGATCCTGTCACTGGGCAGTAGGCACTGAGTAGAGGTCTATTTTAAACAACCAGTGAGCCCACCCCTGTGGCAATGCTGGTGTTCCTTTGGAAAGAAAGGAAGTGAATTTTCAGGCACCACACGTTCATGTGGAGCATAACTTCACTAAATGGAGGAAATACTTGGTCTTCAACACACACACACACACACACACACACACACACCTATATAGAAATGATTAGTTTCATTCCTTGATCTGACCAAAGTTTTACCTTAAGTCCAGTCAGTAAGAGAACCGTGACTGCTTCTCCTTGCCTTCTGTCCAGGCTCCCTCTTAGACTCAACAATGACTAAGGCATACCACCTTAATAAAAGCACGACTGACATTCCTTATTTACAAAGACAAAAAATTAGAAACATCTGCAGCCTTTTCCAGATCTCATCTCTTGATGTGAAAACATTGCAGGTGGGTATTTTCTTCAGTTACTCAAAGACTGAATCATAAGGTCTAAGGCAGTGGTTCTCAACCTTGGCTGCACATTAGAATCGCCTGGGAATCTTTTTAAAATCCTGATTTCTGGGCCTCATCCTCCGGAAATTCTGTTTCTTTGTTATGGGGTGGGGCTACAACATTAGTAACAAAGAAACAGAATTTCTGGAGGATGAGGCCCAGAAATCAGGATTTTAAAAAGGTTCCCAGGTGATTCTAATGTGCAGCCACGGTTGAGAACCACTGGTCTAAGGAAAATGCTGACTCATACATGACTAAGCTGAAGGCTACAGGGAAGACGAATGAATGGTGAAAGGTTTCCGTAAGAGAACATCTAGTAACATTTCCAACAATAGCAGCATGTCAGAATTAACAGCACCTTCAAGATCAAGTATTCGGAGGGAATCACAACAAATAGGAAGTTTTTCTCTTAGAATCGGCCAAGTTACTTTATCATCACTCAATCCCTCCTTCTCTTTACATTCTGAGGGCACTAGGGCACCTCACCAACCTCCTGCCTGGAGGAGAGGCCAGAATCTGTTAGAATTAAATGCTGATAACTGGTTAAAAATATCTTTCACAACAAAATTTCTTTATGGAATCTATACTCATTTCAAAAATTTCTTCATCTGTAACTTCTTAATCCACTAAATTTGGCTTCTAATTCCATCGTTCACAGAAATGGCTCTTTATAAGGTGGGCAACGGTCGGCTGTCCACCCAACAGACACCTCCTTGGTGTGATGCTGGGCTCCATTAGCCTCTTTCCTTTTCAGTCAATTTGAACTCTTCTGTCCCTTGTTTTCTTCCCTAACCACTACTCCATCTTGGTCAATCTCCTTTCTAATGTCTTCCTTGGCCAACTTTATAAAGCCTGGCCTGTTCTGTCCTGGGCCCGTTTCTTCTCTCACTGGACATGCTTTCCAGGGAGGTCACTTCCTCTACCGCCACCTGCCAAGGTCCCTCACATCTTTGTCTCCAGTATACAATTCTCTTCAGTTCCGCATACCAGTACGTTCGGGTTGCTACCGGACTTTTCATCTTCCCAGACCTCTTTCTGTCTCTGTACATCTGACCTTAGCCAGTGGCACTATTATAGACTCAGTTACTTAAATCAGAAACCTGGAAATCACCCTCAGCACCCACTTCCTAGTTGTGAGGCCTTGGCAGTGCAACTCAACCTCCCTCGCTCTGTTTCCTCATCTGTAAAAGGTGTGGAAGGGTTACTGTGTGAGATAATGGGATTAACACATGTAAACTGCTTACTAGTAGCCGGGTGTCTGGCACAGAGGGACTCCCCACTGCAGTCAGCTGTGGTTATGTCTCTGAGCAGAGTGGGCGGGAAAAGCCGCTGCCTCCCTCCCCTGCTCCCCTGGAGTGTCATAGGGCCAGAGGCTGGGGGTGACAGCAGCAGGTTGAGAGCTACAGGCAGGTGCCCTGAAATCCATGCACGGAGCTGGATTTGGTGAGTAGGGACCCCGAGTGATAAGTTCCCCTTCAGATCAGTTCACAGGACCTGGGATCTGCTCACCACATCCACACGCAGGTGGTCACATTCTGCTCCCAACATACACAGATGAATAAGGATTCATCGTGCAGTTTGTCCTCAGAAACACCCTCAATTCTGTGCACGTCACCCTTTCCAGGCAATGGCCTCCCTTCCTCCTCTCCAGTCACTGTTAGGTCATTCACTTCAGTTGAGTGTATCTCACTATGAAATTTATTACATGCAAATTTAATGTACCCTGTGTGATAGAAAGAACCTGGGTTTGGGGATTGGCCAGACTGGCTGTGACTCTTACTAAGTGTGTGGCTAACATTTTTCTTACAGGGTTGTGTGTTAAATTATATAACACCCTGTATAAAGTACAAAGTATGCCTTTGAAATGGGAGGTTCCTTCTGTTCTCTTATACCCACAGAATCACATATTCCTAAAGTAACAGGAAGTCTGGGTTTTCCTTTTCCTTTACCCTTGGACAAATGAGCTCCTTAGCTCGTATGTAATTCCATGTACTTGTCTACAGAACAGGCGTAATTCTTCTCTTACAGCTTACTTCCTTGGGTTCTGGAAGAATTAATATATTTTGTGCACTGTACAGGCTGCTATGGCAACAAAAGCCCAGCGGACCACATCTAGCCCTGACACACTAGAATGAGAAAGACCAAACTCAGCAGAGACGCAGGGGAGCAGACACACATGCTTGTTGCTGGTGGCATTGCAAATTGGCACAGCTCTCGGAAGAGAATCTGGCAGCATGTTGCCAGAGATACTCAACTGTTCGTCCCTTTGGACTTCCTCATTCCACTTTGGGAAATACTACATCCTAAGGAAATTACACCCGCTCCTTCCCCCTTGCTCCAAAACAGACATTTACAAAATTGTTCAAAATAAAGAAGTGAAAAACCTATACATCTTTAAAGGGACTGGGGCACCTTAACACAAAAAGATGAGGAAAAAATGACAGGTGGGTGGCCCTGTGGATGTGTTCCTATGTGAAACTGTGTGCAGTCTTCTTCCCTGGGAATGGGAATAATGAGGATGTGCCAGGAGTTAATGGGTTGTCATACGAAGAGCACCTAGAACAGTGCCTGGCACATTGGAAACACTCACTAAACGTCACTCATTGTAATGACGATGATGATGTCACCCAAAGTGAAAGGACTAAAAGCAGGGTACAAAGCAGCACGTACTATTGGTTAGAACAATGATATCAGATACTCATCGTTTCTGGGCTAGAATCCAGAGGGATGGGGTGATTTAGTGTCTGTAGTTTCCTTCTGTTCCCCCCACCCCCCACTTTGAGATACAATTGACCTAGACCACGGTGCAACTTTAAAGTGCAGAGCATGTTGCTTTGATACACTTATATATGCCATATGGTCACCACTGTGGTGTTAGCTAAAACGCCTCTCATGTCTCATAATTACCACTTCCTTTTTGTGGTGCGAACATTTAAGATCTACTCTCTTGGCAACTTTCAAGTATATAGTTCAGTATTTTTTTCTTTTTTATTGAATTTATTGGGGTGACATTGGTTAATAAGATTATATAGGTTTCAGGTGTACAATTCTATAATACATCATCTGTATGTTTATCACCCCAAGTCAAGTCTCCTTTCATCATTTATTCCCCTTATACCCTATTCTCCCTCCCCCCACTGCCTTTTCCCCCTACTAATCACCATACTGTGTCTACGAGTTGTTGTTTTTTTCTGCTTAATCCTTTCAAGGATTTTCGCCCAGCACACGCCCACCCTCCACAGCTATCAGTCTGTTCTCTGTGTCTAAGAGTCTGTTTCTGTTTTGCTTGTTAGTTTATCTTGTTCATTAGATTCCACATATAAGTGAAATCATATGGCACTTGTCTTTCTCTGATGTATTATTATCTATAGTCACCATGCTGTGATTGATTCCACAGAACTGACTCATCTTCCAACTGGAAGTTTGTACTTTCTGACCAACAGCTCACCATTTCCCAACTCCCAGTAACCACCATTCCACTCTCTCTTTCTATGAGTGCCATAGGTTCCTTTTCCCCTTAAGTTCATAATAGATCAAAAAAGAAATGAGTGAACAAGTACCTCCAAAACAAACTGGCACTTGCTCTGAAGACAAGTTTAGTGATTTCTGTGAAATAATTCTCTGGATGCACGGCCACTGATTAACTTCTAAGTAAACCAACAGGCCCCAGAGGCCCGGGAGGGCTGGAAGACCAGCCCTGCTGGCTGAGCAGCTGAACTGCCTGCACGTAGCCCAGGACTAACCGAGGTCCAGCTGAAGTCCCAGAATCTGTCCTTTCCACCACGCTGCACGACACTCTGTGGCTTCCCCAAATTAGAGGTTTCACCCAACTTGCCACATGCTTCCTGTGTAATTCAGTGGCTGAACACGTCCCTGGTAATGATTCTATTTCTAACCCAGTGGGAAGGACGACCTCATATTCTCGACAGAGGTCTGCCTTGAGTCTGCAGGGTAAGATGTGCATCAGATATACCAGGATACTAGGGAATTCCACATGGAATTTAATTGGGGCCCTTTGAGAGGGGGGTGAGGGAGGGGGAGGGGGCGCAATGCTGGCATTTAAAAAGCAGACCTTGGTCCAAGGACACCTTCTTCTCCAGACTCAATCACTGGTGGCCCCTGTCAGCATTCGCCCCTTTTCACCCATTCCCATGCTGCCCTGGGCTGAGGTCCTTCCCTAGTGCAGAGCCTTCCAATGGCTGCACTTTGCACTTAGATTATTATCTAAATTCCTCATCTTGGACGGCTCTTCCCTTCCCCCTTCACTACCTAAATCCTGTTCATCTGTCAGGTCTCAGTGTGTGTCACTTCCTCAGGGAAACGTCCTTGGTCTAGGCTAGAACTGTCAGTTCAACATTCATCCTTCACTTTTGCGTCACACTCAATGCTCATCTAATTACTTGCCCCATATGCATTTCCCCCACGGGATTCGGAATTCTAGGCAAGCAGCTGTGTCTGAATCATGCCCCCTGTCCTTACCCAGTACCAGGCACATAAATATTTGTTGGATGTTTGGCCATATAAATGAGTAAGAGAATGAAAGAATAGTGAATGAATGAATAAACACTGAAGGGAGAAGACCAAAGGGCTTAGTCCCTCCTAACTTAATGACGAATCTGGAATTTCAGCAGTAAGCAGGGAAGGTGTGATGGGGCGGACAGTATCAGGAAAGTCTCTGAAATCACACCACGTCGATGACTTCGGGAAAGGTCACAGACTTCTGCAACAAGCAAAGTGCACCCACGGCAGCCTGCAGACTCCCCAATGCTCCAAGAACACTTACCTGCACTCTCTGTGTGGTTCTTATTAGCTGGTGTTTTCATCATCTTCTCGCTGAATAAAAGAAAAAGAGAGTCAGCTATAGTTTCCAAAATGTCTTTTTTGCCCCCCTCCATTCATTATTCTAAGCAATGAGCAGCAGGTAGTGATGGATTCAAGCAATGAGGGGATTTTAGCATCAGCACCACGACTGGCCGGGATGGAAAAGGCTTCCCAGGGGTGCACTGACACTGCGGGTGGAAGACAGCAGGTGGGCACTCATGACTTTCAGAGGATGGCGGAGGTGGAGACGTGTGGACGGTGGCTGCAGGCACTGCGCAGTGGTCCACGAAGCCACATGCACTGGGAAGCCCATTTACCCTTCTTGGGCCAAAGGGTTACCTTCGACCAAGAATTACCAGAAGGAAAAAACAAACAAACAAACCATGATTCAGAGAGATGTAACTATTTTCAGCCTTGAAATGATTACAAGAAAACGGATTTGAATGAGTGAATTATCTTAATGATTAAAGAGAAACAGATTGAATTATTTAATGGGTTCGTTTCTTCTTTTTACCTAGATGCATCTTTGCTAGTACTTGTTAGGGGCCCTTTAAAAAGTGCAGACTGAACAAGGCCAGTTAAACTGGCAATCTGCCTCTCCATGGCTTGCATCCTCTCTCTGTAAAACAAGAGAATTGTTTGTTAAAGCTTTATTGACTTTCAGACTGGTTCGTCTGGTGAATGATCACCCGAGGGTCATAAAAGGCACCACCTAGTAGGCCAGCAAAGTGCACCCGCCTGGCTCGGAGAATGTGCCGAGCCTGCCAATCCCTGCTGAGCTGGCGTCGTGACGGGAGCCTAATGCTAACCCCAAGACCTCACTGAAAAGACGCTGTGCTGACCCGAGAGGCCTCCTGCGAAACTGGAAAGCGTCTCCCTCAGAAACAACTCTGCTTGCGTGGAGTGTTCGCGAGCCTTTCTGCCCTGCTTCTGCCATTTTACTTCTGGCACCAGCGGCGTCCTAGGCCAGCTGTGCCCAGTGGCCCAGGCCTCTAAGCTGTGCTCCTCAGCTGCGGGACTGATGACCGGATTTGGCGTCAACGATGGGGATGTGTGTTGTGTGTGAGGTAAAACTTGTTCTATCGTCTGAGAGCAACACCAATGGCTGTCCCTTAAGACCACGGAAAGATATGGTTGAAATCAATGTCTGACTGTGGGGTGAATGGTGCTCAATCTAATGACACAGGGACTTTAACCTGTGTTAAAGGGCTTCTACAGGATCAAGCAGAAAAACAAATATCCCTAACGTGAATGAATAACCCCAATTGTTTATTGTGCACAGATGCCGCACCTATTCAGGCTCCCTAATGCTTCATCACAATTCATTTGGCTCAAATTTGTGTACCTCGGACAACGTCCGTTTCACAGAGCTATTGCCATTATTTTCAACACATTAAACAAACAACATCACAAGTGGCTCCCTCTACTAGCAGAAGGCATCACACGTGACTGCAGGCAAATTCAGTTTTGTTTACTTGGGAGTTTAAAACAATAAAGACAGGCAGGGGAGGGCAGCTTGAAGAGCGGGGGCACCTTGCCGGCCTTTGTGCCCCATGCCCAGGTGTCCTAGTGTGAGCTTGAGACAGAGAAGGGACCCCACTCTTCACTGCGGTCTCAGTGCCGCCAACCTCTCCCAGTGTAAGCGACAATGCTGCCCGTGCTACACACTGCATATGCGCACACTGTGGCTTTTACGTAGCAGCCAACTACTTTATCTGGTACCCAGTGGAAATTGTGGTGGTCTGTTCTTTCCCTGGAAAACAATAACTGGTTAAGTTGGACTTACTGAGAGATGCTATATCTATATCTTAAAGTTCATGACAATCAAGCAGACTTTCAAGGGTAGTTTTGTCCATACACAACTTTTTGGCTTTGCATTTTGCCTTTGGAATATAACCCTTATGAAACACGGAGTTTAATTTCACAATTGCAAGCTTCTGATGTCAGAACTCCATGCATTTTCTTTCGTTTAAAATGGCTGGTCTGTCACAATACTGAGTTTCTTGGATGAAAGTCATGCAGTCTAGGCAGCTCATGGTTGTAAACCCACTAAGGAAAAAGAAAGAATTTAAGCACGAATAGTACGATCCCTTTGCTCTGGTGGTGTGGAAAGGAGAAATCTCGAGCCGTGAGAGTGGGAAGGCATCTCCATCTCTATGCAGCGAGCTTCCAGGTGTTTCCAGGTGTGGCAGTGAATGCTCAACCCCTGAGCTGCAAAGCATTTCCAGTCACACCTCTGCTCCCGGCCTCCTCTCTGTCACAGCACAGTGCATGCGCCAAAGAGAAAACTTAGGAAGAAGCTACCCTCAAGAAAGCAGGTAAATAAATACCTAATGGACATCCCATGTTCATCAGACCCAAGTCGCTATGGCGTCTCAGAAATGATTGGCTAGTGGCTGATCATGCTGCCTGCCATGTGGGAGACACAGACTCACACAAATGGGCTCTTGGGAAATGAGTGACTTCCTCAAGGACCCGCTGAGTAGCGGGTGACAGCTGTCCAGGGCCCCGTTCTTCCCACGGTAGTGCTAGAAGTCACACTAGTGACCCTCTGAGTCGAGGTACATTCAGAACCACCTCAAGTGTACTCGTTTCCTGCTCTCATCCAATCCTAGGCAAATACAGAGCACTGCTTTCTTCTTTCTTTTTTCTTTTCAAAGCAGCATGACATTCTTAGGGTCTAGACAGCTTTGGTGAGACAGCGGCTTGAGGGGATCCATGAAGCTGGAGTGTGGGACAGGAAGGCATGGTCACAACATAACTGCAGACAGAGGACAGCACTACTACGTACGAAGTGTAAGAAACAGGTAGGTCGATGACTGTAGAGAATAAATGAGAATCTGGTAAGAGGGAAATGGCAGAAGAAGGGATTCAACATTGGCTCTTGGCACAGCCCTGATTAGGGCTAAATCACTGTTCTTTCTGAACCCTCACTGGCCAACAGGTTTCATGACCTTGTCTAAGAAAGGTCAGCATAGCATTGAAAACCAAAACAAAGCACTGGGGCCATTCCAGATTCAGGGCATTGATCTGCAACTGACCCATCACAGCGATTGGAATCGCACAACGTTACAGCACAGGCGGGGCGGTCTCCACACGAGCGTCCACAGAGTTGCATTTCCTGGGCTCAGCGGGTACTTGGCTCTTTGCTGCGCTTCCCCAGACAATGGTTTTAGGATGCAGAGGAAGACAACCCACAAATCCACACCCCTCTTCTTACTCCCTAGGCATCATGTCCACATAGCTACAGAGCTTCCTGGGGTCAGGGTCTGGATGCTTTGAAGGAAAGTCCCTAGACTCAGGCCTGGTATCACACCCTTGGTTCTCCTTTTTGTATCTGTGAGGCTAGAAGAAAGTGCTCCCTGGGTGGCCTCCTCTGTGCTATGCCACCAGCTGGGCCTCAGAAGGAAGACAGGATCTTTCAGAGCCTCCAGAGTTCAGAACACTTGAGCTGACACCTGAGGGGAGCAATTCTCTCCCATTGCCCAGGTAACGGTGGGTCCTGCACGTGGCCGAGGCGCTGACTGCACACGCGTGTTCCACTGCCTCGGCCAAAACCACGTTACAAAAATACAATTTTTCGACACATGGAAATGAGAAAACCTTTCCCCTCCTATTTAATCATCAAAGTGTTTCTGGTTTCAGGATTCATTTGAGGGAGATTATCTGATTTATAAATTCATAAATAAGATTGTCTTTCCATTTCATGGTTGGTAATCTGGAAACAATTTTATGGTTTAACTAAATTACAGCAACTGGAAACTTTTGCAGCCTTTGCCCATGATGAAATGTTATGAAGTATGTTTTAATGTGAAAGGGGGAAAAAGTGAAATGCAGTGAAAGAAGAGAAATTATATATAACCCTCTCATTTCATTGCAGGGACAATTCTGTATAATAATCATCAAAATATTAAAGATGCTTAAGCTCATTCTTGCCAATATCGCTTGGTTTAAGGTATTACACGATTGGTATAATTACTGTTGAAAAATGGTTTAAAAGTGATATTTCATAAACCATTTTCTATCATTCCATACACCATATTTATGGGATTAGTATATGTGGTTAACTAGTCGTTTAGCACAGTAAGTCAGCCTGGATGAATGAATGTTTTCAGGGCCCAACCATAATATTAATAAAAACTCAAGTCCAAATCCAGGGCAAGTGCTGATCCCAGT
>NW_006298058.1:1314747-1324601 GCF_000327345.1 Myotis davidii | reverse complement strand
CAATGGGCTTTCCTGCAAGCACCTGTCTGTGAAGACATAGCAAAGCCCACGCTGGTCACAGTCTGCTCTGTCTTCAGAGTAGAGGGGCGGAAAAGTGTGCATTTGAGGGAATATTTTTAGTCAGTAACTCCATTTATACAATGTTTTTGATTCAAGTTTTCACCTCTAACAGTTTTGACCATGGACTTGCCTTTGTTCTGAGCCCTCATTACTGAGTTAAGTCCTTATCATTGCCTATCTGAGTAAATTAATGGCTATTAAAAAACAAGTCAAGGCTGTAACAAGTCTGAGACTGGTAATTCCCCTGTAATGAAGCCCTTAGGCTATGCTTTTAAAGATCCTAAACAAATGCTGGGGATCTAGGTGAAACCAGCCAAGGGAGACCATAGGATTGCTTAGGCCCCCAGTCAGGGGCATTCTCCTCCCTAACCAGTTACTAACGGTGAAACCTAGTGGGGCAGGACAGCCAGTAACAATGATTGTAACCAGGGCTGGCATTCTGAGAGTGCTTTCTAGGTGGTCCATCAATTCACTTCTAGTTCTAATATTGTCTGATTTGTTTTTTGCTCTGGCTCATTCCTCTACCCCCAGAAAGGGACAGTCAACGAGTCCTCAACAAATGTTTTTGAGCACTTAAGTTGTGCTACACGCCACAGTGCAAGCTGCTGTGGACACAGCAGCGATAGAATACCATCATTAAGCAGTACCTTCCTTTCACAAAGCCACTTTTTTTTTTTTTCTGGGAGAAATCTCAGTGAATTAAAGCCCAGTGCCAAAGGCATTTCCCAGAACTGAATAGTGAACAGGCTTCAAGTTGTTTGCTCATGCCCTGACTCTCTGGTATGAAGGGAAAAAAAACCAAAGTAATTGAAGACACTATTTTCAAATGAGTTCAACAAAACACTGGAATTCAAATGATCTGAACTTGTGATACAGCTTCAAAGAGGACTCTGAGCAGCCAGCTTTCTATTTTTGCCCGCACTCTAACCTATTGGTGAAAGAATTATATACTAAAGACATTCTTCCAAAAACTTCCAACAAATGTTAACTTTCCATTCAAGCATCCAGATGTAGTGAGGCAATATTGATGGAGTTGATGGTGACTACAATGGGGCTACAATGTTCTGTGCACATTAATATTGTCCCCCTACCACTGCACGCCTTTGAAGATAACGACCATATCTTGCACTTTTCTTGCATGTACAAACATTAGATGAGGACTGAATACACACAGGGTCATTAAAAAATACTGTTTATAACCCTGACCTTGAGGGCTGCTGTTTGTCCCCCTGCCCACTGCTCATGGAGAAGAAAGGAGTTCTATGTTCCCTGTTGCCAGTTCATCTCCCCGCTTCTGAATTACTCATCTGTACCTTCCCTGGTGCCATTTGAGACCAAGGCTATGACCATTCACGTTCTCCTATTCCCAATCACTATGGACAGATGCAAAAGTTGGATAGTGAACCGGGGGAAGGTGGAGGGGGAAAAAAAGGAGACATATGTACTACTGTTTGTAATACTTTAAGCAATAAAAAAAATTAAAAAAAAAGTTGGACAGTGAAGAAGACTGATGGGGAAAATATTAATTTGAAACACAGTATTGGAGGAGAGCTCCACAGGTACCCAGACCACTGGAACGATGAACAAGTAGGTTCTAGAGCAAATTAAGTCTGAAACATCACAAGGCAAAAATGACAAAACTGAAGCTACCTTACTTGGGCACATCATGAGAAGGCAGGGTTTTTTGGAGAAGACATTAATGCTGGTAAAAATAGAAGGCAGCAGGACAAGAGAAATACCAAACATGATACGGATTGACTCCCCCAAAGAAGCCATAGGCATGCGTCTCCAGGAGCTGAGCAAAGCTGCTGAAGACTGGAAACGGTGGACATCACTCATTCACAGGGTCTCCAGGAGTCGGAGCTGACTCAATGGCATGTAACACACACACGTTCCCTACCTACATCTAGAAAATTCCCTCACATCCTTGGGTGACAGCCTGGAAAGATGTCCTCCTGCCTGCCACACTGCAGTCCATCACCCTTTGTAGCTTTGGTATCCGTGCTGATAACCCTTTCAAAAGTTTGGCATTCTAGATCCTCAAACTCTTCTTCACAGACATTCTCTGACCTTAAGTTACTAGTTGGTTTCTGTCCAGATCAGAAACTCCAAAACCCTCTCTAAGTGTAGCAATCTTTAGTTGTCTTCGATTCCCTTAGTCACACAAATCAGCTCTTTACCTGCATCCTTACCTCCTTCATCCTCAGTGATCAGTGTCTGGAAATTCATGTTAATGTTCCTGCTCCTCACCCTGATGGTCCACACACACTCTCTCCACTGTCCTGACTGGATTCTCTGTGGCTGGTCTCTCTCTCAGCCTTGCAGTTCCTATGCTGGCTGACTACGAAGGAGGGAAATAAATGAGAGGAAAGGACCCCTTTGTGTCCCTTTGTTTCTTCCCCTGTCACTTCCTCTTGGAGATACTTCAAGGAGACAGAGTGTGGAATCCTCTCGTCAGGCAACCTGATTTCCCCAAATCAGGAAAGACAATGACCAAAGCAAAGGTGTTCACCTGGAATGCTCTGCATTTTACGTATGGCCCATGAAGCTACACAATGAATGACAACTGTAAAGAAATAAGTACAAAATGGAGCCCCATTTATGAGGATCTGGGAAGAAAAAGCTATATCTAATCTTCATAAATTTACCAAGGCATTGAGAGAATGACAGCTTATAATGAGATGTGAAGAGAAATGCTGTGGAGATGATGGTATTCCCTGCAATAAATAGTTCTTCACATATTAAAACTGCTGCTATTTACCCAGAATGCCTCTGTGATGTTTAATAATCAATAACCCAATTCAACAATTGCTTTGAGTGAGCACTGTGATAGCCCTGGGGGTAAATGCTGCCAGAGTCTTTCTTCGTGACCTCAAGCTGCAGATGCCCCAGCTCGGTGGGCACAGGTGGCTGGATTCTGCAGGGTGCGGGTGCTCTTGGTAGTCAGGTGGTGCTGGATGGCAGAGTGGGAGGGGTCAGCTGGGGAAGAGCTACTCCTCCTGAGAGGAAGCATGTGCAGGAAGGCAAAGCAAATAGTGGGATTTAGCCAGAAGAAGAAAGGAGAAGAGAGCAGAACAGAGTGTTCTACGTAAGGAGAGTTCCAGGCAGAAGCAGAAGCATTGGACTAATAAAATTTGACAGGAGCAAAAACAATGGACTAGGAATTAACCCAGATTTGTGCTTTGACTTCAGAGATGGGCAGAGGCGGGGCGGGAGGTGGGGGGGGCGGGGGCAGCTTGGAGGCCATTGAGGCAGATCAGGTGACAGTGGTAGTGGCTTGGACCAGAGTGGTGGAGTGAGGCAGAGAGCAATGGCTGGAGGCAGGGGATCTTTGGATATAGAACTATCTCTGGTTGCCCAGATGTGGAGTGTGAGAGGCAGTAATCAAGACAACACCAAGGCTTTTGGCCTAAGTAATAGATGAAGTTGTCACACATGAGATGGGAAAATAAGTGTTCATTTTTGGACATGCTGAGTTTGACTTGACCACCAGACATCCAAGGGGAGATACAGATCTCCACTCACAAATCACTCAATATCTCTGAGTCTCAGTTTCCTCACCTGTCAACCTAGGGTAACAACTGCCTTTCCCGTCCCACAGGGCTGTTGTCCTACAAGATGTGGGAAATGAAGGCAAGCAAGAAAAATGTACGAGCAAGCACTTCATAACTTGCAATATGTTATGGATGTGGAAGGCTTCTTTGGTCACTTCAACTTCATTCATTGAACAGATATTTTTCTGGTGTGGACTGTGTGCCAGGGACAGTGGCAGATGCTTGGGCTATAGCTGTGAGTAAAGCAAAGGGCTTCTTACCCTCTTGGAACTTACATTTTAGGGGTGAGGGTAATGGTACAACAAACTAAGTAGATATATATATATGTGTGTGTGTGTGTGTGTGTATGCATATGTAAATATAAAAATATATACTTGCATATAAATATACATATAATATTTATGTAATCATGTGTGTGTGTGTGTGTGTGTGTGTGTGTGTGTGTGTGTATGATGGTCAGTTAGGAAAGGCCTCCTTGAGCAGATGGTGTGTGTTTTTTTGAAATATATTTTTATTGATTTTTAGAAAGAGAGGAAGGGAGAGGGATAGAGAGATAGAAACATTAATAAGATGAGAGAATCATCATCGATCAGCTGCCTCCTGTATGCCTCCTATTGGAGATGGAGCCTGTAAGCTGGGCATGTGCCCTGACCGGGAATTGAACCAGTGACCTCTTGGTTCCTGGGTTGACAGAGCACATAGTGATTAAGTGAAGCCCTGACATTGGCAAGAAGCCAGTCAGGTAGACAGACATCTGCTGGAAGAGAAGAACAAATGCAACATCCCAGAGGCAGGAAAATCCCAAGTTCACACACAGGAAGCTAGTGTATGTGGAATGGAGCTTGTGACAGGGAGTGTGAAAGGCTGAATGCATACTCTGCACACAGAGGAAAGAGGGCTTCTAAGGCTCCCACCCCTTGTTAAATAGACGCCCATTCTCTAATGTCCAACACCGAGCGAATACCACGTCTGAAAGCCGGCCAGACTGAGACTTCTAGAATCATGCAACTTTCTAGTTGGAGAGAACTTATTTAGGCCCCATGATGTTCTTTCCATTCTAATTCAGTGATTTTGGCTAAAGCCAAAAAAAAAAAAAAAAAAAAAAAAAAAGAAAGAAAAAGGAAAGAAAAGGCAAGCAGGCCCAGCATGGGCGAAACTGAGCCACACCCAGGCGTGTGCTCCCCACGTGCACACTCACTGACTTCCGGCGTGCTGACAGCGCTCTGCCCAGCACAGCAAACGCTCTGGGAATGCTCCAGGCAGCCTTGACTCTATTTCACAGCATGCTTCCTGGTAGGCTGTTTTGTCTGGGACCAAACACAGTCCCAATCGGGCATGAGGACACATAGTCTCTCAGATCCAAATGGCCAACACATTATGGCTCCTTTCCACAAAGGGCTATGGCTTCACAATATTATGTCGATTGAGACTCTTATTTATAGAAAACTTTCCAGTTCACAAAAGGATTTTACACTCATTTTCCTTTAAATGGCACAGACCCCTCAACCTGTGGGTCGTGACCATCAGAAAACACATAAAGCATATCAGATATTTACATTACGATTCATAACAGTAGCAAAATTACAGTTATGAAGTAGCAACGAAAATAATTTTATGGTTGGGGGTCACCACAACATGAGGAACTGTATTAAAGGGTCGCGGCATTAGGAAGGTTGAGAACCACTGCCTTAAGAGGTCATGGTTACTGTTCCGTTCTGGCCAAGGACACCGAGGCTTAGGGAGGTGGGTCCCCCTATAGAAGCACAGCTAGTTTCCCGGCACACACACCTGCACACCCAGTGCTCCCTGCGGGGCCCTGAGCTGCCTGCCTCGTGACTCACCAGCTGGGGCGAGAGCCTTCCCTCCCCAGGGCAAGCCTCCACCCTGCTTGCTTAAATCATCTGCTTTACATTTTCGTTCTCTTCCCTGAGGGAGATTTTTAATATTCATGCTGTAGACGTGACAGCTCATTTTTTTTTTTTGTACAGGTACAAACTAGTATGAATAGCTGTTTGTTCAGGTTCTGGCAACCTGAACACGGGCCTGTAATGTACCTTCCAACGAGAGATGGTGTCAGAAGCGATGGGAGATGGTCCCTTGCGTGGTCCTAAGGGAGCTTGGCACTAACTGCCACTCCCACCTGCCCTGGTCTGCAGCCTCAGCGTGCACTCAAAAGAAACAAGACAATGTCTCTGAAGGAAAAAGGAAAAAGACAACACTTCCTATACTTGGCTTCTCTCATGAGTTTTCTCATTTTGCCTTCTTAGGTACTATGCTTGCTGGAGGAGTTAGGATACACGGCCTTTATTAAAAAGACAGAAATATTGAGACAGCATGAGAGTGAAAACATCATTTGACTAGTGGCTCCAGTCACTGGACCTTTGGGAAGTCCTTGTTTCTCCGTCTGTAAAGTCACCGATTAGGAGCGTGGTCTCTAAGGTCTCTCTGGTTCTGAAGAGGGACAGGAAGGGAGGGGTGTTTCCTGGCAAGTTGGTCCTACAAGACTTGTGGGTAATACAGACTTTTTGAGACCTGCAGTTTTTGAAAGTTCAAATTTACGCTTACACCTGGCTATATTTTTTAATCACTTCATTTATGAAAAATAGTTCAAAATTCAAACAAGTGCAAGCTCCCTGATCTTGACCAGAGAGAAGGACAAGCCCCAAAGAGGCTAAAATGTAGCCTGGACATCAGGAGAGCCCGGGACTACCCAGCTGCTGGGCTGCTGGACTTAGATGAGCCCCATCTTCAGGCTGGGTCGAACCCACGATGAGTCTGCACTGAGTCTTTCAAAAAAGCTGAACCTGCCCCTAAGCATTTATTCATCTTCTCTTTGAAAAAAGAGGTTCCAGTCGGCAAGGTAAGGGGCTTATCTGAATCTCACAGTAGTTAACGTTCCTCTGGCTTAGCTTCTGGTTTCAGACTCAAGGCATCTGATTGACAGCACCTCATGAATATTCAAAGGGAATACCAGGGCATATTTAAATTTCACCTAATTAGTGACAGATGATGGCTTTTCCTTTTGAGAAATTGGTTTAAAGTAACACAGACTTTGTGACAGTCATTCCACTGGTATTTTTGCTAGAATATTCCTTGTGTAAGAGGAGTGCTATCTCCAAAACTTGTCAGGTGGGTAAGTACCATGTTTATCAGACAGCTGTTGCCTCCACTCAGCAGTTAAGAAATGACTAGCAAATATTACTTAACCATGAAGCTTATATTTCTGTGACTGAAGTAATAATTCAATTCATTGGCTCTTACTTGACTTCTGAGACCAGCAAAACATCATATCCAGATGACATTTTTATAGGCACCATAATGCTAGCAATACAGCAAAGATAAGTCTGACTTCCTAAATAATATCTTTTCATTGTAATATATATATATATATATATATATATATATATTTAATTCTAGCTCATCTCCACATTGTCATGAAGGCTTCCAGACCAGCATGAGTTGAGGAAAGTGCTCCCTTGTTTGAATTCATAGCCATTGCTGTCTGTATCACTTCTTTGGAATTAATTATGTACAAGCAGTCCCCAAATTAGGCTTGTAATTAAAAGTTTACTTGTACTTCCATTGTTTAGAACTTGGAGTAAATGGTGGTTGAATTTCCAGCTGGGCCACGGAAGCCTCTATAACCTCCAGGGTATTATTAGTGTTATCATGTTCTTCATTGTTTTCAAAGAAAACGTGGCCTGACTTTCCAGCTGGACTTCCCGTCGCTGGGAACAGAACTGCTCCCGCACAAAGCTGCAGACTCTGGGAGAGCCATTTCCTGGGAGTGACTTGACATGGCCTCCTCCCTTCTCTGCACTTCACTGGGAGACAGGGTCACTGTCAAAGTGACAAGAAAAGAATCCCTGAGCAGCACCCATCAATGAAACCCCGTTTCTGTGGTTGTTCCTGCAAAACAGTTACTTAGTAGGCATTCAAAGTTCAGAAGTTTCCTGTACTTAACTGTGGCATAGCTTAGATATTTATATTACAATTTTGATGGGTTTTTTGTTTTTATTTTTAGTTAATCCTCACCTGAGGATATTTTTTTTCCATTGTTTTTCAGAGAGAATGGAAGGGTGGTGGGGTGGGGAGAGAGAAGCATTGATTGGCTGCCTCTCACATGTGCCCAGACTGGGGCCAGGGAGCGAGCCTGCAACTGAGGTACGTGTCCTTGACCGGAATCGGACCCAGGACTCCTCAGACTGAGGGCCGACGCTGTAATCACTGAGAAAGACCGGCTAGGGTACAATTTTGATGTTTTATGACTGTTTTCACAGTTTATCTTACTTGTGCATGGGGACTGCATAGAAATTTCTTTGTGTCCACCAAAGCATCCAGCCCACAGCTAAGCACAGAAGAGAAGCTCAATAAACATTTATTAATCCATAATGAGAGCTGCATGGAAAAGCAATTGAGATAAGAGTTGAATCATTCAGGCACTGGTAGGCATCAAAACAGACAACCTAACAATATCACTGCACCTGGCTAGGTGTCTTCACCCTCAGTCTCAGAGCCCGGGTGCCCTTGTGAAAGGATGCCCTAATCCTGGCTTGTCTTTTTGCTCCTGGACCCAAGATGTGCAACCCTGACTACTCTCCTGAAATGGACTTTAAAATGGCTTTGATATTCTAAACATTCTCATCTGGATCCTGGAGCCCAGTTGATTCCATTTTCTTCACACTGAGTTTTGTTGTTTCCTATAATCTGCTCACCGGCTCTATGTTCTTCTTGGTATTATATTCAGAAATAGCCCTTTGTCCTAGCCAGCTCTGTGGTTTAAGCTCTCTGTTTGCTAATACTTAGTAGGATGCTTGCCTCAAAGCAGGCACTCTTTGAGCACTTATGGTAGGGCTGGCATGGAGCAAAGCACTTAACTGTAATGTCTTCTTCCATCCTGTGAAGTCCTGTTATTATCCTTACCAGAGGTCTGGTGCACAAAATTTGTGCACTGGAGGGTGGGGGTGGGAGGGTGTCCCTCAGCCCGGCCGGCACCCTCTCGCAGTCCGGGACCCCTCTCTCCTTACTGCTCTGCTCGCTGCTCCTTAGCGCTGCCATGGAGGCGGAAGAGGCTCCTGCCACCGCTGCTGCACTCGCCAGCTGTGAGCCTGGCTTCTGGCTGACCACCAGGAGGCAGCTCCTGCATTAAACATCTGCCCCCTGGTGGTCAGTGTGCATCAGAGAGACCAGTTGTTCTGCCATTTGGTCGATTTGCACATTAGGGTTTTATTATAGAGGAATTTTACAGATGAGCAAAGGAAGGCAGAGCAAGAGTCAGTAATGTGTCAAAGGTCCCAATTGCCAGCCAATGTTAGAACTCCGATCTGAACCCAAGCAACCTGGCTTTGGAGTCCACGTTCATAAATAAACACTGCTTCGTACTGCCTCTCAATAAGCGGTGGATTGCAGACTGACTGAACTGAAAGCAATGACAGCAAGTTATAACAATAAAGAAGCTGTTTTACCACGAGGAAAGAATAGGATTGTAAAGGTTGTCAAGATCTGTGTTTTAGGAATGTCATGATTTATATTCCTTAAGTGTGAGGCATTACTTCCTATGCCCACTGCATTAAGTGGAAAAAGTCCAAATTTCCTTTACAGCAGTGCTTCTCAACCAGGGGCATTTTACCTCCCCGGGGCATCTATGTCTGGAGACATTTTTGATTGTCATGACAGGCAGGGTTGGTTGGGGGTAGTCTGCTATTGGCATCTACTGGGGTAGAGACTGGAGATGCCACTAAACACCCCACGACACACAAGAGTACCCCTCCCCCCCCTCGCCCAATTATCAGGCCCAAAGTATCAATACTGAGCAAGTTAAGAAAACCTTGATTTAGAAAGATGCCAAGTCCAGTTACTTAGGACACCTCTGATGTGCCTCACTTCTGACGATACACACAGGACAAGGACAAAATCAATCATTCTATTTTGATCATTCAGATTCACCTGTGTAGCAGGACAAATCAGTTCAAAAAACCTTCAAATGCCTGTCAGTCACTGTGAACATGTTTACATGACATAAATCTAAATTTAAAAATATATTTTGATTTTTTTTTTTACAGAGAGGAAGAGAGAGGGATAGAGAGTCAGAAACATCAATGAGAGAGAAACATCGATCAGCTGCCTCCTGCACACTCCCCACTGGGGATGTGCCCGCAACCAAGGTACATGCCCTTGACCAGAATCGAACCCGGGACCCTTGAGTCTGCAGGCCGACGCTCTATCCACTGAGCCAAACCG
>NW_006298058.1:1288034-1313713 GCF_000327345.1 Myotis davidii | reverse complement strand
CAGTGGTTTCCAGCTGTGCCCCAAAGAAAGCATCGCCACAGACTTCTCGGTCTCCCTCCCGTGCTTCGGTAGCTTCGCGTCTTAGATGTAAAAGTTGACTTCAGAGCTTTATAAAAAGAGCACTCTCAGGTTTATTTGCTTTTTAAAATCATTTAACTGAAACAGAAATTGGTTTGGCACTTTATAGGACCCTATACTCATGAAGTTAGACATTTAGGCATTGAAGACTCTTTTAAAAATACTTCCACAGATTCAATATATCTGAAATAACATCACGGTATAGGTGAAATAATAGACTATAATTTTGTGCTTCAGTAAGTGTTTTATGTTCTTGTTTTTAAAAAATTTCATGGACATAGTACTCACATTCATTGTTTTAAACATAACATCTACCAAGAAGGTTCTCTATATTCTTTCCTTATTTCTTCATAATTGTGCTAATGTATTAGCTAGGGCAGCTATATTTTAAATGGCATGTATATATTTAGCAGTTAATTATGCAAATTCTACCATGATTACTATTGTAAATATCCTTCAGGAGCAGTTACTTAGCATCTAGTCCTGAAAACATTTGTGGAAAATTCTGGTTAAAATGCTCAGAATTCAGTTATTTTCTCAGTGAAGGTGGGACTCATAGTTCTTATGCACCAGGCAGAATATTTCACATTGATAAAAAGTATGGATTCTTTAATGGACTTGAACATTACATGCCACTTAGTGGCTTTGTGACCTTGGGCAAGTTACTTCACTTCTCTGAGCTCAGTTCCCGCATTTGTAAAATTGAAATGATGATAGTACATACCGGTACTTCACTGAGTCATGATGATTATATCCCAAGATGTGTAGAAACTACTTAACACAGTGTTTGGCCCATAAAAGGCTTTCAGTAAAAGCTAGTTACCATCAGCACTCTTCTTCTTAAAATAGTAGTACTTATAAAATAAATGTAGTACTATAGTACTACATTGCAGCTCAGTCACTAAGCTCTCTAGAAGAGTTCAGAACTACAGTTGAAGAAGAGGAAGTATGGCTATCTAGGTAACTATGGGATGATAGGTGGGAGTGCTGATAGCAAAATTTCCAGACACAAGACTTTTTACTAGAGAATGGTTCTATACACACTTTTGTCATGTGCCTGGGTTAAGGATGTTTAGGTGTTTCAGTAATGCGGACTCTAAATGCTGATATATGTGCATGTGTGTGTATATTTGTGTGTGTGCATGTGTGCACGTGTGTGTTGGCCTACAGGAAAAGGGAATCTAGCCTGCTCATGCATGTACAAGAACTCCAATTCCACCCTCTGAAGATAAGCTGGTTAACAGGTGAGGAATCACCTCGGCCAGATGTGAGATAAAATTCTTCCTCTGTTATTTCACATATCAGGGAATAAAAAAAAAGTAAAATTATGTTCATAATTGTAATCATATGTCAGAATATGATAGCGATAATGACAGTATAGTTTAGGTGAACATTATTCTTTTTTAGTCAATTTTTCTAATACTTGTTATTCTAGAAATAAGGTCATTTGATTTTCTAAAAAGGGTTTCTAACATATAAAACATAAATCCATCTACTTTTCCCAAGCTTTGGTAAAATAGAAACCTAAAGAGGAAGCAGAGGCCCTAAAAGAATTCTGATACTGCTGAAGGCTAAAATTCTTCATGACTTTGATCCAATGTAGAGAAGACTCCACAGAGCAGAGAGTTCTTTTGTTCCCTCCCATAACTAGGTGCTGTAAAAAACTGGGCTCAGCCTGGCGGGCGTGTCTCAGGGGTTGAGCGTTGACCTATGAACCAGGAGGTCGTGGTTCGATTCCCAGTCAGGGCACATGCCCAGGTTGTGCGGACTCCATCCCCATTGTGGATGTGCAGGAGGCAGCTGATCAGTGATTCTCTTTCATCATTGATGTTTCTATCTCTCTCTCCCTCTCTCTTCCTCTCTGAAATAATAAAATATATAAAAATTAAAAAGAAAAACCTGGGCTCAGTGATGCTCATTAAGTTATAAACATGTGGTAACTGCATGCTGGGAAAGAAGTCATACACTGTCATTGACCAAAACGTGCCTACAGCCCAGCAGGGTGGAAATAAGCTTAATATGATCCATGGTGGAACCAAGCTCTCAATTCTCTTTGACTCACAAGGTGAGTCAGCATGGTGGTGGTGGTGGGGCGGGGATGGTGGGGAGGATGGATTCTAGCCCTCACATAGTATCCTGGAGATGAATGATTTTTACTGTTTCCTTACTAAATTCTTATGATTCTAAGTCCTTCCCTTAAGTGACTAGCTTTTCCCACCAGCCCCTTACAGCCCACCCCAGAGGACGTGTCACCCTTTCTTCAAAGCACAGGGCACAAGCTTCTGAGCAACAAGGCACATCTTGGTAGATTTCCCTCTAGTTGTGACATTGGTCTATTCCAATAAGCCTCAGTATTCCCATAGCCATCAGCTGCCTGTGTTCCTTTCTTCGAGTGTTAGAATTTCACTTCCTACAGCCTTTGGAAAGCAGAGAATACATATCATTTCCCAATCCTTATTTTTTCTTAGTCCTACATAATCAAGCCAGTCACCACTGCTAGTATATTTTTTTACTCGTGTGCAAGCATACACTTTGTTAAAGTATTAATGATTCCCAAACGACCATGTTCATTCCCTTTCCATCCTCCAGGAATCTTTCTGCTGTGCCTGAACAGGTAAGGAGAGGCAGCCCTTTCATGATAAAATTCTGCTAATGAGGACAGGGCTTTCTGATTTGTGTGTGAAAAAGTAAGATAGACAATTCATATTACATTCACAATTTTGGCCTTCTTTTTATAAGTTTATGTAATAGTAGTAAGTGATATTACCATTTTTAGTGAGGAACAGGTAACACTGCTTCTTATAAGGTGCTGAATGATTAAATATGTAGATCATTTTTCATACATCTTCTGGATTTATATGACAACTAGTTTGGGATGCATTTTTTGACTAGATATTTTATGATTATAATTATTACGTTGATTTCCGTTAACCAAGTCAGGCTAGAGAAATTCCCTCTATCACAGCGGTTCTCAGCCTGTGGGTCGCAATCCCTTTGGGGGTCGAACGACCCTTTCAAAGGGGTCGCCTAAGACCATCAGAAAACACATATATAATTACATATTGTTTTTGTGATTAATCACTATGCTTTAATTATGTTTAATTTGTAACAATGAAAATACATTCTGCATACCAGATGTTTACATTACGATTCATAATAGTAGCAAAATTACAGTTATGAAGTAGCAACAAAAATAATTTTATGGTTGGGGGTCACCACAACATGAGGAACTGTATTAAAAGGTCACGGCATTTGGAAGGTTGAGAACCACTGCTCTATCAAAATTAGCTTTTCTTTTACTATATTAACTTTGGAGAGTTTTAAAAATGTAGTAGGAAGGTTCTAGACTGGCAAATTATAATAATATGTATATTAAAACAGAAATTAAAATGGCTGGAGGGGGTCATTCACCAGATAATTTTGCTGATCTCCGTATCACTCTGGAATGAGCAGTAAATCTAAACCATCCTATTTTTATGCAAATTCATGTTTTATCACTCTCGATGACAACCAGTAACACCTTCTTTCCATTTCCCCAAACCAGATGGGAAAACAAAATCTCACCACACAAGGAAAAACACAACAGCTACACCTTGGGCCACTCGCTCCTTATTTTCTGTGGCGGATCGTTATTATGAACTCTGGATTTCTGGGTCTGAATGGTTTCTGCTAACCACAATTTTCTTCCAAATTATTCAGATGTAGTTATGGATGACCCGGTCTGACCCCCGCCCAGGAGCCTGCATTGACCACTCCTGATGCGTCTGACCTTCTTGAGCAGGGCCGTGGCTCTGCCTTACTTGACCCCCAACAATTTAGAGGCCGCGGACAAGGTTGGCCTTTGGGTCTCGGCTGAGCCCGCCGCGGCATCCGCAGGGCACAATGCTCAGCTGACATCTGTTCTCTGAGGAGCAGCGCTCAACAACACGTGGGCACAGCCCCCCCTCGCCACCCCCCTGCCCCCCTTACCTGGTCTCCCTGTCTTTGGGGATCGTAGCGGTGCTGTAAGCAAACATTTGCTTCTCCACTAGCGGAGGGCCGAGGTCCATCAGGCCGGAGAGTCCTGGCGCGGTCCGTGGCTTTTCGATGTACACCAGGGTGCCAGGCTCCTTCTTGAAGGACTGGCGGCTGGGCGAGGCCCGGTCCGGCTGCAGGGTGTGCGGGGGCCCGTGGGCGTTGTGATGCGCGTGCATGTCCACCATCCTCAGGTCGCCCACGCGGTGCGGGGAGGCGGGGGGCGTTTTGGAGCCCAGAGTGGGTAGGTGGCTGTCCGGGTATTTCCTGGGTTTCTGCCTGTACAGGGACTGCTCCATATGCATTTCCGCCTGTAAGGCCGGGCTGCAGTACGCGCTCGCCGACCGGATGGCGGTGCGGTGATAGGCGATGATGTGATCCGGCACGTCCAGCGGGTGCGCGCCGCCGTGGGAAGAGGCGATGCTCATGCGTCCCTCGTGGTACAAGTAAGGATCCGCGTAGAAACCCTCGTTTCGGTACATCGCCATGTTCTTGCCGCTCAGGTCTTCATCGGGCTTTACGTCTCTTCTTTCCAGAATGGCGCTGGGGCTGGGGGAGATGGACCTGGACACGGGCAGGCTGGAGAGCCTGTCCCTGGGGATGGTGGCGTTGCCGGGGACCACCATGGGGCGGCCGCCCCCATAAGGAATTCTGGATGGCGAGGGAGGCATGGAGTGGGGCACGGGCGTGGGGGGCGGAGAATTTGGAATGGCGTGGGCTGGGTGCGCTGTGGACCCAGGTCGAGAGGCCGCGGGGCCATCTCCTCTGGCATAAACAAGTTCTCTCTGCATCTGAAAATAAAACAAGAAGTTAGAACATGTGCTTTGATATTCACATCTTTTAGAGAAGCCCCAGGGGATAGGGTAGCTGCCCTGATGTGGGAGGCTGCATGAGGGCCCTTGTCAGATGCCCACCCCTCATCCCTGGGCCCTGTAACTATGTCCCCTTACATGGCACAGGCACTTTGCAGACGTCCCCCTTTAAGAATATTGAGATGGGGAGACTGTCCTGGATCATCGGGTGGGCAGACGGCAACAACAAGGGTCCTTATATGTGACAGGGAAGCAGAAGGGTCAGAGGAGGGCAGATGTGGTGCAGAATCAGCGTCAGAGACACTGGAAGATGGTACCACCGGCTTTGAAGGTAGAAGAGGGGCTAAAGAATGCAGGTGGCGTCTAGAAGCTGGAAAAGGCAAGGGCATGCATTCTCCCCAGGAGCCCTCAGAGGGAGAGTGGCACGGCCAACACCTTGCTATTGGCCTGTGAAACCCACCGGGACTTCTGGTCGCCGCAGCTGTACAATAATACATTTGTGGTGATTTAAGCCACTAAATGTGGTATTTTGTTACAGCAGCCACAGGAACCAAACACACCTGATGTAGAACTCACGTTGTCCGGTTTGGAGGGAAAATTGTGCAGTGGTTTAAAATTTGAGGTCATAGCTTCTTAGAGACACTTAATAAATGTGGTCCAATGTATCAAAAGTTCTAAAGTTGTGTTCTCTAAACCTTGTTCCGGGCACATTTTCTAGTATCAGCCCTGGAAAATAGTAAGCATCTTCCCCATCTGGTGCAGCCTAGGGACGGGACCAAAGAGGAAAGGACACGGCTAGGGAAAACCTGAAGGGAAGTTTCACTCTCCCTCACCATCTCCTTACTTATTTGAGCCTAGGAGGCTGGGAGGAAATAATGATCCAGGGAATAAGGGTGCAACTGGAGGAGGGAGAGAAGATGGAAGGGAATCCCAGGCATGTGGGAGAAGGAACAGTGCCTCCTCTGGGGCTGCCATGTGATGAAAAGAAGCCAACAGGAGTTGGCCACTGTAAGCCCGGTGCTTCCTGCTCAGGCAGCAGGGACTTCTGGGCTGTGTCATTACCATCAGAGAGCAGGGACTCCCACAGGGTCTCCCATTAGCTCTCCTTTAGAAGAAACGATGATTAAAGAATCAACGACTCAAGAATCATAGATTCGACACATATGTAATATCTTAATCAATAAAAAAAATATTAAAAAAAATCATAGATTCTTGGCAGACTGGTGGTTGCCAGAGGCCAGAGGTGAGGGGTGGGTAAAAGTGGTCTAAACATATAAACGATATAAACTTGTAGTTAAAATAATAAATACAATAAATAAGTCTGGGCATATAATGTACAGCACGGTAGCTATAGTTAATAATACCGTACTGTATATTTGCAAGTTGCTAAGAGAGTGATTTTAAAAGTTCTCATCACAAGAAAGAAAAATTGTAACTCTAATGAGCCGATGGACGGTAATTAGACTTACTGTGGTGATCCTTTCTCAATATGCATACATGTCCGCCTGAAACTAATATAATGTTATATGTCAAATATATTTCAATAGGAAAAGGGATCAACTTAATGGGGAAAGGGAAAACTAATTTGCAATTACACTGCTGTGTTCAGCAAGGAGCAGAATAAGAAATACAAATTAATTCAGGATATGAAGATTTGATACTTTCTGTTTTCATCAAAACCCAGGAGATTTTCCAGATGGACCTAAGGGAAGGGACAAACGGGCTTGGCACCTCCCAGGTCCACTCTTTAAGTTCTATTTGTGTTGTCACAGGAGCCCACATTCCTACCCAGGCTTCTGGGGATGTGACAGACAAGGAGGACATACATGACTGGGGGTGGGTGAGATAGGGGGAAGAGGAGAGAGGAGGTGGGCTCAAATAGATGAGAATTAAGATGAGGCGCTGGGAGGCCCATAGTGTGGGTGATGGGGAAAGAGAGAAGAAAAAGCAGAGGCAACAGAAGGTTGAAAATAAAGCAGAGCCCAGTACCTTGAATATATACTGATGCCTTATCTTACATATCCACTCATTTAGGAAACGGTATTTATCAAGCACTTGCTTGGAACCAGGCATTATTCTAGCACACAGCTCTCAGAAGCCCCCAGTTCCTACCCTTAAGAGAGTGCTCTTGAGTATGGCTCTGAGAGGAGAATGCGGGGAAGAACCGCAGGACTCCCAAGCTTCCTTGTTTTGTCTTTGGGAAGACCCAGCAGTGCAGAGCCCCTGCCCCAGGAGTCTCACATGTTATGAAAGATTTAATAATGGGAATGACCAATACAAAATGCAAGCGAGGTGCAAATATGTAGCAGCCACAAGAAGCCATTCAGGCTACCTTATCTGAACACCATTGGCTTCACTTCTCTGCCCTCTTGGGGCGGGGAACTATTTCTGGGGGCCCAGGGTACGCAGGCTCCTCAGTGGCAATTACAACTTTATTCCATGCCTTCCACCTCTCAATACACACACAGTCCCACCAAAATAGCAATAGGCCAGTTGGTTCCCCGTCTACACTGAACTTGGGATATCCTCAAGCTGTCCTCACCCCATTTTCCAGGCTGAAGCTCAAGGTTGGGATCCAGGAATGTCAGCTCCACAAGGCCCAGCTGGTTTTCTCTCTGATCACTCACTTGACTCAGTTGCTCAAGAGCATTCCCAGTTCTCATTCCAGAATGGCTAGACTAGCCACCTGACAGAAGTTTTGCAACAGAGCAACACAGATCCTCTATAAATACCTCTCCCACTCTACCTTCCATAAGTTACGGCTCAGTGAAAAGAAACTAACTACCAACTGAAAGCCTAAAGCCTTCCGGGGAGTCTGGTGGCAGTAACTCAGCAATTGAAGCTGCTTTACGGCCTAGAAACTATAACACATCCACTGATCATTTTGATGACTAATAAGTTGTAACAGCTGTTGAAATAAAGTCTTTAAACAAATTGGAAGACAAAAAAGAAGAAAGAAAGGTTTGGGTTAGTGGTGAGCAAAGCAGACCTTCACAGGTCATCAAATACAAGAAGGACTGGCTCAGCCAGCAGGGCGTGTCTGGCCAAATTCCTCACACAATCAGACCACACAACGCAATAATCAACCCAAATGAACGCAACGATCAATTTATCACCTAGATTCAGACATGCCACTGTGTAGAAAGTGTAACAGTGCTCAAGAGGAATCAGGTGCTACAAATGGTAGGCACTATTATCCTTATTCTTAATTCCAAAAATTAAAGGGGGTTTCAGATGTCTAGACCCCACGTAAGATAAACAGAAATCCTAACTGCGTTAGTCACTGCTCCCTGTTCTTTTTCCTCTTACCTGGCTTCATATTACATCTTGATTTTGGGGAGCCTGGCCCCAATTAATACCCATCAAACACTTCCCCCCTTTTTCTAGCAATAGAGTAAAAAGAGACATCAAGATTCTGAGGAGTACAGAACTGTCTAGAAGGATAAAGAATATTAATGAAAGAAAAATGTGAAATTAACTTTACTTCATGACAAATTGAGTAAATTTCTTTTAAAACAACAGGGTGCCTGCATAGGTATTTTATTTATTTTTCTATATAGGTATTTTAAAAACATGTTGGGTAAGATGAAAAGAAGTGGTTCAGAGGTACATCATACAACTAACTTTTAACATAAAACATGCAGCAATATCGTTAGATGTTCTTGATGTCATTTGTAGATGAATTCAGAAAGAAATGTAATAGTTAACAACAATTTGAATACGCAGTGCATTCGTATTGGGAATGCAGGTGATTGATCAAAATATTTAACATCCAGTAGCAAGAACTGCATGGGTACCACGCAACCAAGAATGGGACTTCAGCCATGGAGGATGGATCCTGGCCACAAGCATCAGTATCATGTGCCTAATGGTAATGCTGTGTACCACTCCTGCCATGTCCACTTCAAAATAACCTCGCCATCATCCAACAGGGCTCCTGGGAAAATCACTATCCACCTGAGTTATGCTTAGTGCAGGTGAATACAGCATTCAGCTATGGCAGAAGAGGTAATCAAAAGTTGAATGTCTCCCTCAGTGAGAGTGACTTAGAGGTTGAAAGCCTTTGGCAGAATTCTTGTGTTGGTTTGCCAAGCTATGACGGACTTTCCAAGACTGAGTTCTAAAAAAGAACCCTGATAATTTCATCCTTGGCTCTACATAGAGCCCAAGGAGAGAATGACATGATGTTCCCATTATATCGTGGGGAATGTTTTAAACTTACAACCAGAATGAACCCTTATAACTGGATAACTTGGGTTCATACACGAAAGGATATGGATTGACCAAAGGCAACTCACTCAAGATGAGGCAGAAGGTATGGATGGGGAGATGAGAAGAGAGAATCTTTTTCAGGTCTTCAGGGTGATCGTCCATGGAGACTACTGGCTATTCTGATAAAAAGTGGACTTTATAGACTCCAGAAGATACTGATAGTCTGAGTGAACTAGGATGATATCTAAGAGTCTATAATTCATAGTTTAAATAGTCCAAGCCTTTTATGTTGATCTCATGGAGATCTCTTACAGTATCAGGCACATACCCAGTTTCGTTTTGTTTTCTGTTTTATTGGCAAATGAATAAAGAAATGGCATTAATACATACTGGGATTTTCCTGCACTAGTACTCAAAGTCAGTCCTTTCAGGAGAAAATTATATTAAACTTTAAGGTAAAATAAATAAGCAAAACACACACACACACACACACACAGAGTTACTATGCACCTTAATATACCTGAATCCCTTATTTCCCACCAATCTCTCTGATGCTACTAAACTACTCTGTCATCTCACTTCGCTTAGTAAGTTAAATGTATCTGGATATGTTATATCACTGACATTTTTGCCCCACAAGATTTCAACAGTAACGTCTTCTGTGAGCTTTAAAGAATTTCATTTTTCACCAGGAAAGGGATGACCTACACACAAAAGTAAAGGTTCTCTTAACACCTTACCAGAATACAACACAGATATTCCTTTGCCTGCGCCTCAGCCCAGACAAAGAAAACGGTCGTTTCTTGCATACTGGCAATGGATGAACAAGGCGGTTCTCCATCACTCATCTCCTGTGCTGGGCACCGCCGCTCCCTCTCTCCATTACTGCCCAAACCACTGCTGTCTCGGGGTTGAGTCCTTCTAGTTCTTGTAAACAGCACAGTTTCCTCCAGATCCCAGTGCTGGGCCCGGCTCAGGCTGCTGTCCCTGACCACAGCTCCCCTCTCAATATGCTGTTTGGCCTGAACTTCCTAAAGACCAGGAAAAAATCTGGGGCAGTATCAAATGAATTGCCTGAAGTTTGAGTTAGAAACCCTAACATATATCCAAATTTTATTTCCCCCCAATACTGTAAGTTAAATCAAATATTACTCATTGAGAAATTTTTTGAATGTAAGATAAGAGGGGGAAACATCTTACAATTATTTCTGGGGGGAAAAAATGTAGCCTAAAAAATGTTTATTTCCAATCATTTTGGGAACTGTCTCATGTAATCATGTCTTTGTGGCGTATTTAAAATACATATATTGTTGGCAGAAAGGGAATATTATGTACAGTTTATTTTACTTCAAGCTCCACCATTTCAAGTCTAGAATTTGTAAACATCTCACTCAGTCAGACTACACAATGAAGTAACCCGGCAAAACTGAAGAGGATTTTAGGAGACGTTCACCGACAAAGAATTAAAGCCACTTACTTTTTCTTAAGCCAATCACCTGTATAACTAATGCCGTGAGAAATCGCATTGGCTCAGCTCCCAATTACACGATTCCTTTGTTTGCTGCCTTCATCTAAATCCTCAGTTCCACACTTGGATATGTTAGAGTTTTCTCTTCAGAGAAGAAATCCCAAAGGACACAGATCCTGAAGCGTCCCCCAGCTTGTGTTCCCAACCAGTAAAGACCATGTCGTTCTGCTCAGTCTTCTGAAAGAAGCGGCCTGGGGCATGGATGAAAAGTCCTCCTCCCCAGGATAAGCCAGTGTCTCCTCCCCTTGGAAATCAGTCACTGAATAACCTCAGCCCACATCCAACCACCGGCTCCGGCGGGGTGACTCAGTCCTTTAACAACTGCTTACACGGAAAACACACACCAACCAATGAACTCCGGGAGGCCCAGGTAAATGGGTTAACAATGGGGGAAACATTACAAAATAGATTTACTAAAGCAAACACGATCATTCAGACCAGCAAACAAGCAGCCAGCACCAATGGAAACCATCCGAGAACCCACGGGCTGATTACCCTGGGGTCCAGCTCTCAGGTCGGCGCTCCGTGGAGGGCGGGAGCTGCTAGGAAACCGGGGTGGACCCGCACCCCACACCTGCGCTGCTGCCAAGACTTTTGAAGTCTCTGGATTGGCAACGGAAGGAAACGTGAGCCAATTCCCCTGGTTTATAACACCGGAGGGAAAACAGGAGGGAGGAGGCTGTCTGTGTATTCATTAACCAGCCTCGCTCACCGGGCTGAACTTTGGGTAGCAGCCATTAATCAGTCCTGTGCAGTGCCAGGCGGGGAACATACCTGAGAGGAGAGGAGAAGATAGACGGGGCCAGCCAACGCTTGAGCAACGAGGGGATTCGAGCGAGGAAACCAGAGCCTTTGTGCCCCACCCTCAGCGGGATGGAGGCCGGGGTAGTCCTCGAGGCCTCCTAGCTATTCCCTCCAGGTGAACAGGCGCAGGGACGTGCGCTCCCAGCAAGAAGGGACTTGTGCGGCGCGCAGGGCGCACAGGCACGAACACATTGCTAGCAAACGCTGAGAGAGAAGGAAGGCATGCATTTCCTTAGCTCACAGGTAGGCTCTGCTAGTCTGCCAGCTGGCTGAGCCCTGGGGGCTGGTGCGAGGGAAAGCTCCCCGAGTGGAAACCCAGCAGAGTCCCTGCGCAGGCCGGGCCTCAGGCCACCCTCCCATGACCACACTCTGGGCAGCCTGCGCATTTTTCAAACATTTCCTGGCTTTTAGAGGTTGTCCTCGCTGACCGAAAGAATTCCATGACATCTCTCAAGTTCATTTTCATCAGCACTGCAGGCTTTCTCAAAACACTGTTTACTGCCACCGAGACGCTCTGTGGTTATTAAAGCGGGGGAGAGGACGGAGCACATGACATGGCCACCCTCCTAAGATGTCTCATTAGAAACAATATTTGGACGAAGTGGTTGTAACCGATGCCACCTAAGAGGTCGGAAAAGAGAAGAAGGAATGTGAAAACCCTTGTTTTGATTTTTAATCTAATCAGCAGGCGCTTGTTATTTCTCGGCGGAGTATGGGAAGCGCGCTATCAGCCCGGCCGCATCTGGTGTACATTTGCAGGTTTCGTTTCTTCAGTCCAACGTGAGCTTTCCAGGAAGGGGGAGGCGGGGGCCGCTCTCCCCTGTCTGTCTGGTTAAGCCATGAATCCACCGCCAGCACATCCCTAAAGACCCTGCGTTTGGCATACAGTACACAAGACATCCTAGCCATCGGGCTCTTGCAGTCACTGACCCGCTGTTCCTACGTGCAGGGCTGCTTGTGCGAGGGAACAGAAGCCAGGAGCCCGGGTCACGGCCCCTCCCCACGAAACAGAAGCACTCAGCTTGCCCTGTCGCTGTTCGGCTAAGTGACTCACGCCTCACTCCACACATTAGCCCGTGTCAGCTATTTTAGAGACAGGTGGCTTCTGTCAGCCCCGCTACCACCTGAGTCCGTGGGCGCAAGGTGAGAGACTGTCTGGCTCACCTCTCCACCGCCTCCTTCCTTTTAGGTCCAGAGCGCTCTCACTTGCAAAGTGCTCCCGGGCAGGGCCTGCGGAGCACACTGTGGCTCCGTCATTAGCAGAGCAGTAACTCCCTGTCAGGGGGTTGAAAGCTCGCCCAACCCTGCGGTGAATCAGGATGAGTTAAATGCTCTCTAGTGAGAAGCACGCAGCTCACCCGGAGGAGGAGTTCTATATCCTCAGCGCTGCCCAAGGGGCCAGGGGAGCTGATCTAAGCAAATCCTGGCTCACAGGGACCCTCCACGAGGGGCGTGCGCACTCCAGCAAAGGGGTCTCTCAGGCTTAGTCACCACAACCCACCGCGAATGCCCCCCACGCTGGCCCTCACTTCAGCTGACCCTCCTCTGCAGGCCCATCCTAGGGACGCTGCCGCCTCTGTGAACCTGCTCTTCCAGCCGCGTGTTCAGGGTCCTACTCCTCAGCCTCCCACTTCCTTTCACTGACGGGCACTTCAGCAACGTGGAAGCAACGCATTTCTTTTGAGTTATTATTAAGGAGGGAGAGGCTGGTTATTTCAGCATTACCTCAACAAGAAATACTTTTTAGGCTCTGGAAAGGCTGAGTCTTGAGAAATTATTTCCCTTCCTTATTCATTTCTTGATTGCCTTTAACAAAATTACCTATGTTAAAGGAATATCTAAAATGTACTTATCAACCTTAAGACCATATTATGAAGGGAAGTGATTGTGATGTTAAAAAAATGTCAAATTCATCTTGTTTACACTGCTAAATTTGTTAATGATTAAGAAATTACATATGTGTCCAACCTTTTAATATTGCACTTGATCATAAATGGAATGTTTCCTTATAGTTGTAGAGTTTACAGTCAGCCAGGCTTCCTGTGGTTCTGGATGAAGTCCGTATTGTTTCTCTGAGGTATTAATCAATTGTTGTGCGCGGCATTAATTTCCCGGTGTTTATCTCTGCCGCCATCTTAGTTTCTCCCAAATTCATCTTGCTTACACTGTTAAAACTGGGAAGATGGTCATTTGTGAGGTACTAGTGAACCTTTTAATATTGCATTTGATCATAAATGGAATGTCTCCCAGACATGAGACAGACGGTTGCCAAAATTATTTTATTCTCAGGAAAGAAATGGTGCAGTCAGTGGTTAGCTTACGGCTATATTTAAGATCAGTGTATTTCCACAAATATTTTGACACAGGGAACTCCGCGGAGCCCTCTAGTACTGGCCCTGGTTGCCTTAGCATTGTGTCCAGTGGTGATTCAAGACCTGTCTGGCACAGAGGAAAGTAATGTTAAATAAATCATTTAACTTCCAAGGCATGACTGTAAGTGTGTCAAGCTGCAGGACAGATAAAAGAGAAATGTCCTTCCCTCATGGATACTTGATCTTCTGTTGGGACACTCCTGCATTATCCAGGCCAAGGGCAACCTCCTTTTGTACCTAAAATAGTTACAGTTTGTAAAATGATATCTTCTTTCTATCACTTGCAACAGATGGTGCAAACAGGGCCTTCTCATCAGTTACCTCCGTTTCTGCACATCAGCCATTTCTTGGATGGACACTGTTCTTTTATACACAGGAATTCCCTTCGGTGTTTCCAGACTTGTTGCTAGTAGCAAGTCACCTCTGTCACCCGAATATTACTTTCAGTTCCTTAGGCTGTGTCTTTCTTTTTTAAAAAAATATATTTTATTGATTTTTTACAGAGAGGAAGGGAGAGGGATAGAGAGACAGAAACATCGATGAGAGAGAAACATCGATCAGCTGCCTCCTGCACATCTCTTACTGGGGATGTGCCCGCAACCAAGGTACATGCCCTTGACCGGAATCGAACCTGGGACCCTTCAGTCCGCAGGCCGACGCTCTATCCACTGAGCCAAACTGGTCAGGGCTGTGTCTTTCTTTTTTTGACAGTTCTCTAAACTCCTGTTTAACTTGGTAACATACATTCTGCAAAATATTTATTTATTTATAACATTCCTTATTCTACAAAGGATACGCTTGGACACACACACACACACACACACACACACACACACGATATTCATCCAGCAGTTTGCAGCTTACCTAGTGCTTTCAATTGTGATTTCATTTCATGGGCCTCAGACATACCATCTGATGGGTAGGAAATGGAAGTGCAAGGAGTTGAGAACCAGAATCAACTCCCCATTGCTGGGAAGGAGTGAAGCAGCAGAATGCCCTTCTTCTGCCAGGCACTGGGCCACTGCTTCCTTCGAGTTCAAGTGTAAAATCGCGGGTGTGTCCTCCAGGACTCTGGGAGCTGCTCTGGGAGGAACTGTGTTCCCGAGGCCTTCCCTACTGGGATGACTGAGGGTTTGTTTGAGTTCTGACCTTCTGTGTGGAGCGTGGCGAACTCTGTTGGAGAATGACTTCATTTACTTCACTTACAGGTTGAGGTTTTCTCAGCAAAGGAAAGAATGACTGGGACATACCAGTGGGCTTAGGAGCCAATTACCCAGATACTCTCTTGACTTACTAGGAGGTTTTATCTTCCTGCCTCAAAATTAGTTATATTAATTATATAATTAATTATATATTGTATGTACCTAATATACACATTGGTATTTATTATGCTTATTCATTATACTTACTTATATTATGTATCAGTAATTACACTATTTATATATCATTTCATCACTAGTGATATGTGTATAAGTATGTATATTTCCATTAGTCACAGGTACTAAATTACTAATGGGATAAAATATCTGGGCCTTATCTGATTAATACTTGTTACCATTATGACCCCAATCCTGCTACTGGTGACATTCCTGGGACCACACTTCTCAGAGTTGCTGGATCACTAACAGAAGCATACATCTCCGTCCCTTCTCCTCTGTCCTTCTTACCTTTTGTTAGGGAAACTGATCAACTTAATTACGTTGCAAATTTAAAAAGCTGATACAACATGATATACCTTTAGAATAATCATCACAATGTCAGAATAAAAAGTATATACTAGTTTGATGATATGTCTTCAATATATCTGAACTTAAGCAACAAATTGATGATCTATATAGAATGTTATGCTTTATAGCTGCAGCTTAAAAAACTAGGTGTTTTTTCAGAGACTGTTGCAGGAAATAGTGGTAATCAAATTGATGAATGGTAGATGCCAAGCTAGAGGACAAATGATCCTTTATTCTTGTTCTGTCACTGTCCTCTCACAATGTAGCTACTCAAATCTCAAGGCTTTCGTTGGTTCCTCTAAACCCTCTCTCACGTGTCAAGCAGTCTCAGCTTCTTAGCACCAAGTGCCCAGTAGGTTTAACCCCTTCCGGTGGCTTCTGTCTCCCCTGCACAGCTCCTCCTTTCTGCACAGCTTTTCTGAAGCCAACTCTGTGGACCTGGGTTATAATAGTGGCCCTGGAATCACCCCATTGCCTGCATCCTGCTCTGTTCTTATATTGATTGGAGTAGGATATGTGCTGGTGCTATTACGAAGTAATAGAACACACACACAACACACCGGGAGCTCTGTCAGCAGAACCCATTTTAAAGGGGATTTTATGGATGGCTTCTGATGAAAGGTTTTTTAGTTGTGCCATTATTTTGATCCTTGGCTGAACAATATTAGCCAATCTGTCAAAAGGAGGAAGGGTTGTGTGAGGGAAGAGCTCCAGAGGATAACATGGAGGGACAATAACTCAAAAAATCCACCAAGTTCAATTTTCCCTCAAAATCAACATGAAAAAACAATGATGGAAATCAAGATCAAAACAGTCCAGGTGCCAACTCTTCTTGGGTTCAGAAGAGCCACCTGTTCTCCTCTTAACAGCAACGTTTGAAGCCAAAAGAAGTTCCATGGGTATCCCAGGTATACTGAATTAGTGAACTGGGAAAAGTCTCTCCTCTCATGTAAGACTGTGAATAGATGTTATTTGTTGTGTAACTATATAGGCTCATGAACTTTCCCAATTCTCACTAGTTATAAAAGAATTTAAAAGGCTCCATGTTTACAAATTAAATGAATATAACTTTGAAAGCCCATCTGTTTTATTTGAGTTTGTCTGGAGTCCGTGGCCCCTAAAGCCCCCATTCAGGGGTCCCTTTGCAGTCAATGCATCACAGTGAAGTGCGAAGAACACGAAACAGGGAATCGTGGAAACTGCATTCTGGTCCAGGTGTTAACATCAGGTTTTTAAATATAAACAAGTGTCTGATCTAGACTATCTCCAAGGCCCATTCCAACTGTAACATTCAGTGGGTCCACAAAGTACTCATTGAGTAGCCACTACATATGCAATGCCCAGGATTCAGGCTGATGATGAAAAAAAGATCTGTACGACTTCATACCTACCTTTGAAGGGCTTACATTCTAGTAGGAAAAAAAATGAGGCCCGTACATGAATATTCAAAATAAGAAAAAGCAAAAATAACTTTGACAATTATCAAATGAGTGCAACAGACAAACACTCTTGGGATCTACATTCTTCTGGCTAGGAGAGCTGAGAAATAATTCTCTGAAGAGGTGATATGTAAGGGAGTCCATAAATAGTGAGCAGAATTTCAGTAGGTAAGAAGAGTTTCCTTTCTTAGGTATTCAAGGCAGGAAGTAAGGCACCTTCAGAGACAGGAGGTGGGGGAGTGCCTAGTGTCCTGGAGCAATGGGTTGATCTCTGACCCAACGAGCAATTTACTCGAGGACAGTGGTTCTCCAACTTCTTCAGCACGCATCAGAGTCACCCGGAGAGCCTGCTAAAACACAGATCACGGCTCCACTTCCAGAGGGTCTGACTTAGCAGGTCTGGGTGTGGCCCAAGAATCTGTATTTCTAACAAGTCCCTAAGTGCTGCTGACCTGCTGGTCCAGGGACGGCTCTTTGAGAACCACTTCTCTCGAGAGAAGTGGAAAGCTCACATCAAAATCTCCACTCAGCTGATTTATTAAGCTTTGGGTGGCAATTATAATTAACCTAGAATTTCTTTACCTATAAACATGTTCAACTAAATATGCTAGGAGAAGATGGAAATGGGGAAAGGAAACTCATATTTTTGGAAACTTCCTGTTTACCAAATGCTTTCCAGAATTTCCTCATTTAATTCCTAGCTCACTCCCACCAGACAAATGTTATAATCTCCACTTTATAGATAAACTGGGACCCAGCCTTGGCCAGGTGGCTCAGTTAGTTGGAGCATCATCCCGTACACCAAAAAGGTTGAGGGTTCGATTTCCTGTCAGGGCACATATCTAGGCTGTGGGCTCCATTCTTAGTTGGGCGTGTACAGGAGTCAACTGGTTCCTGTTTCTTACATTGATCTCTCTCTTCCTCTCTCTCTCTCTTTCCCCTTCCTCTTTCTTTCAAATCAATAAAGACATATTCTCAGGTGAGGACTAAAAACAGACACAAAATACTGGGGCCGAGAGACTTAAAGTGTCTTACCCAAAGTCAAAGACCGGGGCAGGGGCCCATGAAGAGCCAGAACAATCCTGCTCTCTAGCGTTAAGAAGTCAGTGCAGTGGGAATGCAGACTGGTGCAGCCACTGTGGAAAACAGTATGGAGTTTCCTCAAAAAAATTAAAAACGGAGCTCCCATTTGAACCAGTGATCCCACTTCTAGGAATATATCCCAAGAAATCAGAAACACCAATCAGAAAGGATATATGCCCCCCTATGTTATAGCAGCACAATTTATAATAGCTAATGGCAACATGGAACAGACCGTCCAACCTCAGAGGGAAGGGGGGGGGGTGGGATGGGCGTGTAAGAGATTAACCAAAGGACTTGTATGCATGCATTTAAGCATAACCCACGGACACAGACAGTAGGGGGGTGAGGGCATGTGCTGGGGGGCTGGGAACGACTGGGGAGAGGTTAATGGGGAAAAAAAAAACATATATAATACTTTAAACCAGCGGTCGCCAACCTTTCGGACCCCATGGACCACCAGTGGTCTGCGGACCATCGGTTGGTGACCGCTGCTTTAAACAATAAAGAATTAAAAAAAAAAGAAGTTAGTGTAGAGGCCTGACCTTCCTTGAACACTCTTCAAAGGAAAGCAATGGTCCAGCGATTGCTAAGATAGGTATTATTTCCGTCTAAAATCAGGTCCAGAAATACCTAAACAAAGTCATCTGTATTGAATGCTGCAAGAGGTACAAGAGAAAAGTAGACCAGAGCATATTACTGTTATCTACAAATGTGGGGAGAAACTGCCTTCCAAATGATGTCTCCAGGATACCTGTGACCCCCACAAGAATGCTCCATTTCAAAGGCATACCTTTGTGTTTTCAGTTCAAATATCGAGCCAGCCAGCCAGCCAGCCAGCCAGCCAGCGGACATGGCGCAGAAATCTGAGCTGGTCAGCAAAACCACTGCTTCTCCTTATTTGGATAAATAACAGCCTCAAAGACAGCCAGTTTGGGAGTCATGCATCCCCCAGGCCTGGCATGTGGCACGCTTCTCTGCCTGCCCTGCTGTGCCACGCTGTGCCTTGCACAGACGCTGGGCAGTGGCAGCCAGCATGGGCCAGTCACTGCTTCCCCACAGGTCCCGGTGCTGCCAGGAGCCTCCTCCTCAGAGATAAGAGCTGCTTCCCTGCGTCCCAAGGACAAACTGCCAGGCTTTGGGCACTCCTGCAACGGAGGCTCTCAGGAGGAAAAACAAGACAGCTGCCAGTCCAGTGACTCCGTGTAAAGAAGTCACGCTCCACATCACAAAACGCCCACCTCCAGCAAAGGGGCAGCAAAGGGGTGGTCTAGTTGTTCCCCCCAAACACTACCCCTTATCACAAAACGCCCACCTCCAGCAAAGGGGCAGGGGTGGTCTAGTTGTTCCCCCCAAATACTACCCCCGAGAGGAAAGAACCCTCTGCCACACAGAAGGTGAGGCATGGGAAGAAAATGCTTTGGAATCTGTGAAGCGCTTTTGGAAGTTCATGACCAGCATCAAGAACTTTCAACTCACTGCAAAGAGAAACAAGCTCCAGGTTGACCCCAAAGTAGCATGTCTTCCCCCCCTGCCCAACTCAATTCCAGTTTTTTTTCCTCCTTCTTCAGATTATCCTTTTTCTTCCTTTCCTTCCCCTCTTTGAAAAGGAACCTTGGGCAGAGTTTCTCCCAGAGACGGTAGGAAGATAGGGGTCAACCAACAGACAAAGGGAGTTTCTTAAAATTAGGGCAGGACGGTGGCTTGATTCCTCTGATGCTCAACTTTCACGTTCCCCTTCAATGTGCGGAAGCTACAAATTCGTTTCCAATTTTTTAAAAAAGGGTTAGTCAACCTCTCCGGTCAGTACCCCTCCCCACCTTGATGCCCAAGGAAGGGTGTGGAGGGATGAGCTGGGTTATGCGTGAAAAGGCTTGGGTTCTTCTCGTGGGACCTGCTCAGCCGTGGTCTCCGGCCGAGACCGTGGTCCTGCCACTGAACTTCCCTGGGGCTCTGGTTCAGGTGCTAAGTCGGCTCAGGAATAGCTTGTATTCTTACCCCCCTGGTGCCGTGGACATCACACGAGCTAACTTATTTGTATATGGCTTCACATGCAGAGAAGTGTGGTCAATGTGTTCTTAAAATCACCAACAAACATTTATAGGCTCATTCAATGAATCATGAGAGCAAAACAGATAGAAAGACAATACCTACTTTAATACATTCACAGGAGGGTAAAGAGGATGGCACACTCTCTTCTGGAGATATAAGAGCTTGTGAAGTAATGGAAATTCTAAATGCCGTGCTGTCATATTCCAAAGCATCATCCTTGAGAAAAACGCCCAATATATGCTATGAACTCACATTCAAGAAGGTGCTTGTACCCATTCTCATTCCCAAGCGAACTGGCTACTCTGAACCCAGGCCAGGTTGGTTAAAAGACTTCCCCATCCACTTCATGCTGATAGGATAAGTACATTCCAATATCAATTATTTATAAAATTCATGGTGGGCAATTATACACATCTCCTTCCCTTCCCAGTTTATCTCCCGGGAGAACCTGTCTTCAGGAATGAGAAGAGAATCTGTGACGTCACTTGCCTGTGAACAGAATAAAAGTTTTGGTTGGTGGAGGAGGAGGTAAAACCAACTAGCGAAAGATCAGTTTTTGAAAGCTCTCAGAATGTCACTATATTGTCCATTCTAGTCTTGTCCCATATTTGTATTAAAAACCGTGATCTGTGTGCCTTAGATCTTGATAGAAAACCATTTATCTGTGGTAGTGCTCAAAAAATAAATTTTTTTTGGGGGAGGGGGGACGGGACAGGCACAGATGTATAGCACAGTGTAGTGATTTAATAGAAATGTTTGTTATTGAGCATATATGCCAAGACAGATTTGCATGTACAGATACTCACTGTATCTACTTTAAAATATAAAAATGTTTTGGTAGATTTTATAGTAAGATGTACTATGTATATGAGTAAAATGCTGCAGATCAAAATTCTCTGCCAAAATTAAAAATATCAAAATAACCACTTCTGACTCATTGCTATGCTGTAGTCACAAAGTGGTACTGAATAGAAGCTTATTAGCATTTCACTCAATTTCTTCAGTTCATTGTTACAAATAATAAAAATACAGACACATTTTAAAACACCATATTTCAGTCTTAAAACGGCCAGATTAACATAATTATAGCCGTAGGTTGCCAATAGTGGCACGTTTCTCATTTTCGCGAGAATGCAGAGGTTCTCCCAGATCGCAGGCTAATAGGCTCCTTGGTCTGGATATAGAAGTGAAATCCGCAGCAAGTTTCTGAAGCATTAAGATCCGAACCCTGGAGATACCTATGAGTGACTTGCACTGCAGTGGAGCAGTTTTTTTGTTTGTTTTGTTTTGCAGTGACACAGCTGCTAAGAAATATATTTTTAGATTTGCTTTTAAAGCAATCCGAACCCTGGAGATACCTATGAGTGACTTGCGCTGCAGTGGAGCAGTTTTTAGATTTGCTTTTAAAGCAGCAAAAATGGCATCCACTTTGCGGATATGCATCTAGAATGTCCCCTCAGTCTCTAGGCTGATGGGTCAACCATCTACCGAATGCCCTATTCAGGTGCCTTCCTCCTTAGAATGAGTACAAAGAATGGCACCGGGCGCAGCTCGCCTCGCACCTCAGAGGCGAGTTGCAGAAAAAGCACTCACTGCGCCTCAGCCCTGTAGATCAGGCCCCTGCTCTTCCGGAATTACTTCATCATTGACATTGTTATGTTTGGGTTTTTCTTTGGCAGCTCTTCCTACTATGTCAAGGGCAGATGGAAAGGAACAGGTTCAAAGAGTTAAATCAGAAGAAGGGGAAGCATGACCTTTGATTCACAGGAAAAGACAAACATAAAAGGGAAGAAATCAAGTGCATGAGTCGATCAACCGAGTGAAACATGCTTTCTGCACTTCGGGACCAGGGCCTGTGCTAGAGCTTCCTGGACAAGGGGAAGGACCTGTGGCCTCAATGACACGCTGGGCGTTCACTCTTCTTATCAGAAAAGGCCTTAAGTAAATCAATCTGCACGAAAGGGACCGAGGAAACAGCTCCTTTTGTGCCAAATACCAAGATGCTGGAGGTCTTGAGAGCACTTAAGCGAGAATTCGATTTGACCCTGACATCCAAATGGTTCATTTCTTCAACGGTATAATCTTTAATAATGGTTTACTCTGCCCCTCTATGAACACCCAACTCCGGCTTCGTCATAATGCCTGGGTTTCTACACTTCACTCGATAACAAGATATTGTCACTCTTTCTGCCAGACCCTCACACCAAGTGTACTATCATGCTTAAGTCAATTTTAAATGGACTTTCTTTTTATTTCGTTGTGACAAAGCAAGAATATTCATGAACTTTCAAGTTCTTGGCACTACTTATCTTTGCAGTACTCGTTAATACAACATTATTTAATTAATAACATTTAAAAGCTTGTTTCTTCTATGTGCCACTTAGAATCATTGGCTCCAAGGGAAAAACAGTTTTGGAAGTAGTTTGAATAGTCATACATTAAAGTTTCAAACAGAGTTATTGTCAGAGCCTTAGCAAAGAGGCCGACTTTTGAAAATAACACCATAATACTATACAAGCCTTTAAAGCCAATGTTATTTTATTCAAAGTATCTCATAATTTGAAGCAGCTGCTGTTTTTCAGTTGTCTTGATGGCTTGCTCTCCTTCAATAAAATATTGAATGATATGAATCGCGTTAGTTGAGAAACCCATTTCTTTCTGGTCCAGGCCCATGCATTTCTGACTATTGAGCTCTGGCCACACCACAGCGTCGTGCTGCTGTCTGGACGCTGAGTGAAAGCTGGCTGTGCTCAGCGACTACAATGGGCGGCTGAGAAGTCAACGGCATAGTGTTTGCCTGAGTCAATCAAGAAAACAACCCTCGAGAGGGTGAGAACCTAAAGAGGAGAGCCCTGGAAATGGACAAAAGGCTGGTGTAAGGGGCTAGGGGGGCCTGGGATCCAGCCCTATTTTTGTCACTTCCTTTCATTGTGGCCTTAACCAACTCACACCAGCCATGCTAGCCTCCTGAGTCACAGCTGGCGGTGACAGAGTGATGAGAGGTGATGTGTAAGTCCTTTCCACCTCTAGAACCCTGCTTCCAAAAAGCCAGGCCTGTTTCTTCAGGGAGCGCCAACGACACAGGCCAGATGTATTTCCTAGTCACAGGAGCCAGCCCCAGCTCCTCAGCGCGGACAGTGTCACACCTGCAAATCACACGCAAGCAAAGGGATCGCCAACCCCACGGGGAAAAAGCAGGGCTTGCCACCAGGCAACATGGATCTTAAAAACATTTCTTTTCTCTTCAAAAGATGAATGTGTGCCCTCCCCAAATTTACATAAAAGTAACACAAGCTCACCTGAGGGATTTGAGGAAAATTATGGAGAAAAAAATGGTCACCTGGAAGCCCTCTGCAGGGTAGGATCTTGGCCCCGAGGGAGCCTGTACTGATATGACAGGAAATGAACTCTATAGTCCAAGCTGCCCTGACGGGTACCCACAGAGGAGACATTCAGCCCCAAGGAAAAAAGCAACAACATATAGGTACAGGGGATACAACTGGAAAATACCAGGACATATGTTTGCAGTCAAAGGCCATTTCTGCTAGCACCTATATTTATGAGCCAAGAAACGGGGTGTGGCTTGGATATAAAAAAGCTCAAGTGTGGCATTAACCTTTCCTGAACTTTCTAGCAAGGCACAGAGCTCTCAGGAGCTCACCCCAGTGGCTGCTGAAGGAGGAAGGCTGGTTCCAGTCAACAGTCAGTGGCATTGGTTGCTTAGGCAGCCCCAGGCTTTATGTAGAAATGGGGCTGGAAGCAAGCTGCTTAGATCCCGGAGCCCAAGTGCAGTGCTGCGATGAGCAGCCGCATCCCCTGTGGATGCCGCTGGCAGTCATTACTTCGCAGCACAGGTCACCAGGACATTTCTGTGGCTGAGTGGCTGTGTCAGTCTTCAGGAGGGGCTGAGGCAAGCAACAGTCCCTGCCTCTGAGTCGGTTCAGCTAGCTGTCCTGACTCCAGAGCCCTCCACCTTCCGAGTTCTTTAACGTTCTTCCTGTCCACCTCTTTCTAGAGGCCTGAAAGGAGAGCAGGCGGGCACTGCAGGCAGTCTCCATTCAAAGACGCTCCCCCACTTCCAAGTCAAGCTCTCGAATAAGCCCCCTGGTCCCACGAGAAGTTTTATGAGTGCACAGCACACGAAGCAAAGAAGGAAGCGTAAGAAGGAAACAGCCCTTTATCCACAGTGCTGTTTGCTATCCCACGTCATCTGACGTTCACTGTTTTCATTTCACTCTAAGTTGTAACCAGGTCCCTGAATAACAACCAGTGTGATACTAGGTCTTGGATGCTACAGATCTAAAAAATATATATATATCCAAAATTGTTCTAAATAATTTATTGTGGGTGCTGTCTCCTCATCAGGGAGAGCATCTCACCAAGACCCAGCTTTCATTCTCTTGTCTGTCTTTTCCAAGAGATCTCTTAGGTTTTGTTAAGCTAAAGATAGGTAAGATAGAAATAAGCTGTAGAAATAGAAAGTAAGTGGTAGACGTTAGAAAATAAGCGGTAAGAATCAATCCTTTCACACACACACCCCGCCCCCTCCCCCACTCAGGGTCACTGAACCAGGCTGAGCTGGCATGGCACATAAGGCACCCTGGGGCTGAGTATGCCATGGCCGTGCTGGCTCCCCACAATTTATCGTGAAGACAGTTAAGCATTACTTATTTATTTATAAATCATTACTTCCAAGATGAGTTATCTGTATCTGACTCGCGACTTGGAGCTATTAGCTCCTGGTAAGGCTGTGCATAGTTGGATTCTAAAACAAGACCTGTAGAGACAGTCAGCCCGGGTTTGAATCACAACTTTGCTACCTACTAGTGTGTGATCTTGTTATTAATCTTTCTCAGCCTTTGTTTTCCAATCTTAAGATAGGTATGATAGCACCTACGCCAAACAGTTATTATGATGATTCTATAAAATAACGTATACTATTTAGACCACATTGGAAAGCAACTTCTCATGTATATGAACTCATCTCTAAATTGGGATAATGGTATCCATACAGTTATTCGTAAGCTGATCCATGCTCACATGTACCTTTAAAATGAAACAGATTGATTTAATAGAACATTATTCTTATTAAACTTCTTTAAAAGAAATAAATGCTAAATATTGTGATTTTAATTAGTGCAAGAATAAGACAGAATAGTTATTCTGAAGTAAATATAATTTCTGCCAAAGGCTTTTTTTAGTCAATTATTAAACCCAGTAGAAATGAAATATATCTATTATGTTATAATGTCAAAACTGTAGAATATTTGAATGTTATTCATAAAGCTTAAATTGATATTTCTTTTTAAAATGTAAAAATCAAGATAAAAGAGCTATTTTTATTTTAAAATCTAAAATGTTTAATACAAGGAAAAAATCAAGAAAATTTCCCTGGACTATGAAAGGACACATGTTAATCTCCACCCCCCATTTGTACCACGCCTTCAAATTCTCTACATTTGTCTCAGAAACTAAATACAAGTGAGCATCTTCGTGAAAACACTGAAAACTGTCACAAAACACATAAACTGATGAGATCTGTACTAGCAAACAATGCTGAC
>NW_006298058.1:1285515-1286938 GCF_000327345.1 Myotis davidii | reverse complement strand
GCAGACACTAGGTCACAAAATTTATTGACTGAAGACAGTCCAAGGTAATTTAAATGGATTTTTTAAAAAAGACTAATGCCAATAACAAAGAAGTGCCCTTTAAACAGTTAAAATAAAAACCTGAAATTTCAATTCCTCATTGAATCAACTTAAACACAGCAGACCTGACTCAATCCAGGGAATGTGCCACAGACGACAAAAATTTCTGAAAATTCTTTTCTGTTACAGAGGCACAGTTCTTACCTTACATCTTCCGTGAACCTTTCTCTTCTAGAAGAAACTTTCTAGACTCGCAGAGACCTTGAAACCACCCATCTCTCGAATGCTTCCAGCGCTGCCTGTCTTTATGGTGACTGAATGCAAGGCTTGAGGTTTTTGTGTGTGTTCTTTTTTTTTTTTTCACAGAAGGAACCTTTTAGTCAAAATATGCGGTTTAAAGGAGCAGTATCCACCCTTGTTAAAACTATTTCACGGACATTCAGAGGTTTTGTTGCTACTCTATGAAAGTTAAATCTGAGTAGGAAGGCATTTTTCCTGTTCCGGAAATCGGCATAAGTAAAACCAATGCTGAGCTAACGAGAAATGTTTCTTCCATGTGTTCGTCTGGCAGAAGCTGCGAGCCATATCAAGGAAACACGTGATGTTTATAAATACAATATGGCTCGTGTTGTCATAACCTCTCAATGACAAAAAGGAAAAATAAGTGCAAGGAAAAGCAAGCAGCCACACAGCAGGAAAGATGAGATTTGTATCACTTGGAAGCTGCACATCAGATGTGCATAGATTACCCTTTCTTGCTTCTTAAAAATAAAATAAAATGTAACTGGAAGTAGCGAGGGAGGAATATCTACCTTGTCCTGGATCTTCCCCGGATAGAAATGTGTTTGCCTAGCTAATCGTCTCAATAAGAGGAACTCCTTGCCATTCCAATAGAAATACTTTGTGTCTGTCAGAAAGACAGGACAGAAAAGGGCCATAATTACATCCATTATGCATAAGTGAGTTCCATAGCGTTAACTCAAGCAAATAGCAGAATGAAGGCGAAGATTTCACGTAGCCTGGAACTGATGTGAAAATTATAGATGTCTGTGTCATTATTGATTAGTGACTTTCTGATCTTCTCTTGGACTGTAGGATTTGTGAGGGCAGTTACCGTACTTGGTCACTATTACAGTTGACTCTTGAATAATGTGGAAGTTAGGGGCTCCGACTCTGCACAATAAAAAATCATGTTTACTATTTGCCAATGTCATATCTGATAAGGGCCTAATCTCTAAAATTCATAGGGAACTCATACAACTTAACAAAAGGAAGATAAACAATCCAATCAAAAAATGGGCAAAGGATCTAAATAGACACCTTTCAAAAGAGGACATTCAGAAAGCCAAGAGACATATGAAAACATGCTCAAAGTCACTAATCA
>NW_006298058.1:1269143-1285120 GCF_000327345.1 Myotis davidii | reverse complement strand
TTCGTAATACTTTAAGCAATAAAACTAAAAAAAAAATCATGTTTACTTTTACTCCCCCAAACTTGACTACTAAGAGCCTACTGTAGACTGGAAGCTTTACTGATAACAGAAATAGTCGATTAACACATATTATGTATGTTATATGTATCCTATACTATATTCTTACAATAAAGTAAGCTACAGAAAAGAAAATGTTATTAAGCAAGTCATAAGTATGATATAGTCCCATTCATTTATTTTTGCTTTTATTTCCCTTGCCTTTGAGGTCAAATTAGTAAAGTAGTACCTATGTTTTCTTCTATTTAGTTTATTATTTCAGATCTTATATTTAGGTCTTTGATCCACTTTGAGTTAATTTTTGTGTATGGTGACAAACAGCAGTCATTTCATTCCTTTGCATGTAACTTTCCAATTTTCTCAGCTCCATTTAAGAGGTTTTCTTTTCTCCATTGTACATTTTTGGCTCCTTTGTACAATGGAATATTACTCAGCCATAAGTAAAGGTGAAATATTGCCATTTGTGACAACATATATGGGTCTTGAGAATGTCATGCTAAGCGAAATAAGTCAAGAACCATGTGATTTCACTCATATGTGGGATATAAAACTGAAAGCAACAAATGAACTAACAAGACAGACAAACAAAAACTCACAGACACAGATATCAGTATGGTGGTTACCAGAGGAAAGGGGGGTGGGGAGTGGTAGCAAAAGTTAAATGGGGTCAAATATATGGCGATGGAAAGAGATTTTACTTTGGATAGTAAATACACAATGTAATATACACATGATATATTATTGCACATATGAAACCTAAATAACTTTATTAACCAATGTCATCCCAATAAATTTAAATAAATTTTTTTTAAAAAGTCATCAAGAAGAGAAAATGCATTTATGGTATTGCACTGTAAATGAAAAAAATCTGCCTATAAGTGGACCACACAGTTCAAAATCATGTTGGTCAAGGGTCAACTGTGTCTCTTCAGAATCTTGCACAAAAGCCTAAACCAGAGAAGTGTTGGGAGAGTGAATCAGTGAAACTTCACAATAAAGGAGTCAGACGAACTGTTCTAAAATAATCACTCCTACTTTGTAAGTTTGGAGGCATTTAAAATACTGACTACACAATCTAGAGGCAAGATTTGTCCTACTGAATTATAAATACAGTAATTCGTTATCTGGAGATTTGTTTACTTTCTGCTATAGGGGAACTTAACTCCTAAGAATAAAATGCAGATATGTGTACATCCCTTAATTTAAACTGACAAATCTGGTGCTCTCATCTTAAAACTTCAGGGCTATTCACTGCTATAAAATTATATTGATAGGAAATGTTAGGCTAGATAGGTACTCATATTTCTCATTTTGGTCAGGAACTACTTCTGGGATAAACTAGGGAATATGTTGCAAACCTCAGACATTTCCAGTTATAAGTTCTTGTACTGATCTTAGGAGAGAAGGCATTAACTGGAAATTCGTGATGGAAAAAGTACTGAAGTGAGCCCCCTTTTCATCCAGACATGTAATGAGAATTTTCTCAAAGCAGGACAGTGTCCAAGAGAAACACAAGGAGTTTTCTTTAAGAAGCTTAGAATTTAAAAAGGACTTATATGTGCATATCAATACCTACAGTGCAGGCAGGAAAAGGTGAGTGTGCTATGAGAGGGGGCAGAGGTGAAGTTCTGTGGAAGTCAGAGAAGAAGAAGTGGTGAGTGAGGCCTAAAGAAGAGAAGAGTAAGGGGAAGTTAGATGACGACAGTGGCTTTTGAGTTAGGTCTTTAAAAATGGGTGGCACATAGACACTGATGATGAAGACAGGAGCGTGGAGAAGAACAGTAGGGACCACAGGAATGCATAAGAAGGCCAGTTCTGAAGATGACCGGCCTGGCTCTGAATCCAGCTCCACTTCTGAAAAGCTCTGCGGCTTTGAGCAAGTTCCCTAACCTCCCTGATCCTCCTTCCACATCTGAAACAGAGCGATAGTAAGAATTCCTTTCACACTGGCTTTTACTGAAAAGTCAAATGAGCAAAATGCTCATTTTTCAAAATGCTCACCATGGTACCTGGTCCAGAGTATATCGTGAATATGTTATTATGTGAGTGAAGGGAATACTGTGATGGTTGGGTCAAGGAGGGCCTTGAATGAATCAAAGAAAATTAGGAGTGTTTTCTGATTTCTATGGGATTCTCTTCTTTTCCATTTCTATAGAATTATTTCATTCACCCCTGCCCTCCGCAAGTCCCAAACCCTACTCAACCAGAACACTGGCCTGAGGACAAAATAAAAATCTCAATTACATTAGGAAATGGGCACATACTTCTGCTTTTCCTTTACTTTGACTTTTCCCCCCCTCCTTTGTTTTTGGCGGGATACCTTTTTAACCTTTCCAGAAGAGAACAGAATCAAACAAAGTCAAATATGAAAAGACACTGTAATAGAATTAAGAAGTGAAACAAATACTTTAAAAGAATATTTTATGTGTTCTAAAATCTTAGTAGAAGCATCATTTCAAAACTTGCAAAAATCACATGGAAATATCAAAAAAAGGGAGACTGTGGCTGAATCCAAAGAGTAAGACAGATCTGGGTTCAAACCTGACATCTGACATTTACCAGGTGTGTGGGTCTGGGAGAGACATCATTGCCTCAGTTGTATCATCTGTAAAATGGAGTCAGAATACCTATTTTGCAGAGTTGTTGACTAATTTAAATAATATGCAAAGTATTTAACACATTGCCCACTATATATAGACACAAAAGAGTCTATTATCCTAAACCCAGTAAAACAATAGTAGAGAATGAATATTATTTATATCCTGAGTGATTCCACAAGATATAATAGAGTTCATATAAATTATTACAATTTTGCTCCCCCAAAAGTCAAAGTGGAACGCAGGACAGAAAAAACATGAGAGGAGGGAAAATTAAAAAGAGAAGCCAGGAACAAAGCCAGCACACAAAATACACACTGCAGAATGCCTGTACACTTGCTGTGGGTGGGCCACAAATTTAATTCTAAGCTTTAAAGTAGCAACACAAAGAGGGAAAATGATCACTTCTAAGACTCAGTGTGTCCACATGATAAAAATAAACCAGGAGGAGCACAACTATTTCTGGTGATGAGAACAGGGAGATATTTTAACAGTGGCTTCTCATTAATGACAGAAAATGAATAATACAGCATTTGTAGCACTGCCACTACACTACTCAGGGCATCACGTTTGACAAGTATTTACACTCACCAAGCATAAGACACAAACTGGCTCTCGGAGGGATACAAAGATGAGCATGAGAATGGTTGTGCCTTTGGAGAACTTACAGTCAGGGGTGAGATGAACACGCATTTAAATGATTATAACACCAACAGAATGTGCAAAATGTCTCCCTAAAAGAAAGATGAATTCTGACAGAGCATTAGGGAAAGCTTCGCAGGCAGTCTTTTATTTGGCCTCTAAAAGCATGAGTTTAATTTTTTACACTTTATTATGGAAATTTTCAACCATAAAAAGTAGAGAAAATAATATAACAGACTACCATCATCCAGTTTTGACATTTTTCAATATTTTACCAATTTTGTTTCAAATATTTCCAAAGCAATTTTTTAAATTTGCTTTGCTGGAGTGTTTTAAGGCAAATTCCATTAATCGTGCCATTTGACCTGTAAATACTTTAGTATGTCTCATTTTTAAAAACACAACCACCAAGTCATCATTATGTCCATCAGGATTACCAGCTATCCCTTACTATCATCTGATTCCTAAAATATGTTCAAATTTTCCAAAGAGTTTCAAAGATACCTTTTATAGTCGGTTTGTTCTAATTAAGATTCAAACCTGGCATTTGGTGTTATTTTATAGAAGAGACCTAGAGACACAATAGTGTCCCCTCCCACCATTTTTTTTTTCATGCCAGCATTCTGTCACTGGCATCAGGCAACTGTCCCGTAGTAAGATGCATGGACTTTTGAAAGGCAGACATGTGCGGTGGGAGAGTGCATTTCATACGCTTGGAGCAAGAACTGTGAGGCAGCTTTGCTGGGTGTTGGGGCGGAGAGGATACTGATCACTGGCCTGTGCTAGTCTTTGCACAATGGGAAGTTGGGCTTAGGGAGATGACTTCAGAAGCAGTTGTTAGAGTGGAGTAGGAAGAGTTGGTTCAAGGCCGTTGCCAATAGAAAAACAGTGAACGCTGCACCTACAGCAGGACGGCAGTGTTGCTAACAGCCTGGAACGTGGAGTGCAGAGGCCTGGCTTCCCTTCTCAGCTCCACCTGCTCTAGCTGTGTGGCCTTCGGCACATTTTTTAGCACACCTGAGCAAATGTCTCCTGAGTTATAAACATGAGGCAGTACCTGCCTCAAAAGTTTGTCTTGAAGATTAAATAAAATTACCCTGAAAAGTGGGTAGTAAATGCTCAAAAAAGTTAGCTATTGTAAGAGTAGCAGCGCAGGCACTGGCCAAAGGGTCATCTGTCAGAGGCCTTGCACAGCGGAATGGTCCCAGTGACAGTAGGATGTGCTGAGAAACAGGAGTTAGGCCAGAGGTCACACATGAACTCATTTTTTTGGTTGATTTTTCTTTGTTAAATGGCATTTAAATATATAAAATAAATATTAAAAATATAAGTCTTTGTTTTACTATGGTTGCAAATATCAAAAAATTTCTATATGTGACACGGCACCAGAGTTAAGTTAGGGTTTTTCAAAATGCTGACACGCCGAGCTCAAAAGGTTCGCCAGCACTGAGTTAGGCAATTGAAGACTCACTAATAAGTAAACTTTTTAAATCTCTTCTCCCCAACCCTCAAAACACACATATATGTGTACACACACACACACACACACACACACACACACACACACCATCTCTCACAAAGATAGAAAAACAGGAGGAAATAGCTTGGCAGAAAAAAGAAAAGATTACGACTTTGTGTGTGTGTGTGTCTTCAGCAACAGATACACCGGAAACATTAGAAGACTATCCATGTAGAGAAAACCACTTGGAAACTGAGCATTTGGGTCTTGAACTCTTTAGAAATGGCAGAGCCAGGGCTATAGTTTCAAGGATTGTCTACTTTGGCATGATTAAATCAGTAGTAAGATAAAAATCACAAGTAAAAAGGTGAAGATAAAAAAAAAGCAAATTAAAAAACACACAAACTGGAAGTCGGCCTGAACACACTGAAGACCATAGAGGGCAAGAGGAAGGAAAGGAGTTTGTGAATATAAGAAGTGTGTCTGAATGTGGGCTGGGATTTAGAAATGGCTACAGTGTAATGGAAACCCAGGTTTCTAAGGAGACTGCGCATCGGTGTCAAATGCAGAGCGCAAATAGAAGAGGTCTGGGAGGCAGCGGCTGAACCGGGTGTTAGGAACTAATTTAAGACGCAGGGCCGATCTGGGGATTGTGCTCTAAATGCAAATCTGGGAACTATCTATACACAAGGAAAAATTAAGGACATACAAGAGGGAGCAAAGTGAATGTCGGGAAGTAAGTAACCTCAAAGTACCTGAGAAGGTGGAAAAGCCCGAAGACTGACAAAGCCCTGGCTTGGTGGGCGGGACGTCGCTGGAGGGTCCCGTTGAGAGCCACGGAACGGGATGGCTCCTCTTCGAGTTGTACATTTGTGAATTACAAACCCATGAGAACATATGTAATTTTTTGCAGAAGGGCCTGTTCCACATGGTGACGACAGTACCATGGGAACTGAATTATCAAAGCTACTATTTAATGTAACAAAATAGGGACGGAAACATTCAGGAGCCGGGCGCGTTCATTCCAGCAGAGAACCACAAGTCTCATGAAATAGGCCAGCCTCAAAAATGCGCAGCGAGTGCAGAGTGAAAAACTAGACACGTCCCCCTCACCAAGCACATATGCCGAGCGCGCTCACCACCCCAGAGCGAATGCTTTAGTCTAACGTGCTTCCTGAGTTACACCGCTACCATCAGAGCCCTGCTCTGGAGCACGGACTGTGTTAGACCCAGACTCTTACATCCTTTCTTTCACAGGCAAGACACTCAATTCATTGTGTAAGGGGAGTTTCAGAGGCCACTGAAAAGTTCTGGCATTGCTGGTGTGGCGCCTCTGCATGGTCCATCCAATGTTTTCCATGACACGCATGTGCCTTGGTAACGAGTGGGCAGCTGGAGTGACCATCCCGCGGCCTCTGGAGGCTGCTGAGGGAAGGTGAGTGACAGGCGGGGCAGGGCTGCCACGCGCACATTGCAGACATGCGGGAGGATGGAGCGCCTCTCCACCCACCGTGCAGCTCAGTTTAGTCTACCGCAATTCATCCTTGCTCTGTTCTCTGTTTCTGTTCTTTACCATGAACCATGGGGCTATGCAGCTGCGCTCCAGACAGGACTCAACACAGCTTTCTTTCCTTTCATGGAAAGGCAGTTACATTCATCAGGAAGGAGAGAGAATTCCAACCTCTCGAGCCAAGAGGTGAGGCTGAAGGAATTCCATGTCTTTTAATTTCTGGAATCTGCGATGAGACCAAGTGGCAAACTGCAGGCACAATCACACCCAGTTGGTTTTTAGACTGCGTTCTGTTTCTCATTTCTAACTCATCTTCACTGAACCTAAGAGCTTTTCAGTGGGTTGGATGGTGAACATTTGTTGTCTCCTCAGCTGGGGACAACAGTTGATTTTTCTCACACAAAAAATTACTGTCGAAAGTACGCTGTGGGCAACTCAGAAAGTGATCGCTAGGGTCTCATCTTAAAGTAAAAAACAGGACAACTTCACCGATAAGTTCTGAATTCTAATAGGCTTTGTCCATATGGTTACTATTTGATTCTCCCCATGCTCGCGGATGGCCCCTTATGCAGGTACCACATCTGCTTAAGAGTTAAAACAAGTGTCCTCCCCAGCCATAAACAAGATTTTCAGAGGCGATTCTGGGACTGCTGAGCGGGCTCTATGTAATGAAAACAGAAAGCTGAACACCATGAAACTCCAGTTCAAAGGCTAGACATATCAAACACACAGATTTCCCAGGGAGAAAAGATTCCTAAAAATGTCACTGAGAAAGAGAATAACGAAGCAATAAAAGGCACAGGGTTTTGTGATATTCAGTCCATGCAGCCTGGCCGGCAGGCCTCGATCTGTCTTCACCTGGTACTGGTTTACGTTTAGAGTGGAATTGGCTAAAAATAAACCTCAAAATCCTAGATGGTCTGAAGTAGCCACACGGCCTTCGCTTCAAATCACACACCATGTCTGACATAAAAAAAAAAAGCAGCAGTTGAGTATGTGAGAGCCCTCTTCCTCCAGAAGTGTAGGTTCTGATGTCACCACAATGTCATCACTCATATTCCAGGCCAGAGTTACCTAGAAATCCTCCCAGCACTTCCTATTGGACCTCCTGGCCTCTTGGTCCTAAACTCACATACCCTGCGTGGTAGACAGAACAATGATGTCTACATCCTCCACCCTGGAACCTGTGACTTTAAAGTAGGGAGACTATTCTGGGGTATTAGGTAGGTTCCATGCAATCACAAGGGACCAGGGTTAGAGGTGTGATGACGGTACCAGGCCAGAGAGATGCTATTTCACTGGATTTGACAACGGAGGATGAGGGCTGCAAGCTGAGGAATATGGGTGGTGCCTAAAAACAGAATAAAAGGAAAGAAAAGCCAACATCCCGCTGACGACCCCTAGATTTGAGTCCACCCATGCTGGATGTCTGACCTATAGGACTATACCATAGTAAGTCTGGGTCGTTGAAGCCACTGACTGTGTGGTAACTCTTATGGCTGCGGCAGAAAACTAAACGCTGTAGGAAGTGGGGATGCTTCACCTCAGGCACTTCTCTCCAGTGCTAGGAGCCGGTGCCTGGCTTTCTCTGGCAATAAAACCCGTTCATTTCCTTTTTTTCTAGTTAAACTCCAGATTCCAGCAGAGTGCTAATCCTCAGAAAAGATGGTATATAATAGCACAGCATCTTCTAAATTTGAGTGTGGGGGCGGGAGGAGGCAGGAGGTGCAGTGGGGGAAGTTAATCTTTCTTTTATCCTCCCATTTTCTTTCAGAGAGATGTAACACTATTGTTAGAAACACAATCCCTTTCTAGTGGACCTGCATTAATGTGGTTTGAAAATCTGCCTTTTCAGTTTCTCTGCTCTTTTTTTTCCCTCCAAAATACCTCTGTGTGCTGTGAATGTTTGGATAATCTGAGATGATCTAAGTGGAAAGAATTTTAGCTCCCAAACCATGTAGTTTTTCGTACTATGCCCTCAATCAATTCAGATAAGATTTGATAATATTTAATACACAGCAACAGCAAACAGTCCTGAATTAGAAGGTGAATAATTTAATTAGCATGCTAAGACTTGGAATAGCTGATGTAAGAACATTAAAAGATTTTACATTCAATTATTTATGGGGTATTCTTTTTCATTGCGGTTTGTATGCTAGCTTTATTTTAATTGGAGAAAAATAGCAAGAGATCCTCTGAGCAAGTTAAGGTACTATGGATCAAGAACCCATTTATGTAAAGATTTTTCAGGATCCTCTTGGGGTGAGGACATCACTAAACTCCATGCCTAAGAGGAATGAGTCTGTGTGAGGCCCTGTTTCAGTCCCTTTGCCCCAGATGACCAGAAAATATTTCTCTACCAAGAAAACAAATGAGTCGTCAGACCAAATGAGTGGTGAGAACACCCAAAACCTGGTGGTGGGGTGTGATTTCATCAGGAGCACATACCAGAAGAAGAGATGGTTTAACCCACCAAATAAAATTAAAAATAGAACGGGAACACTTACCCTCAGGTCTCCGTTCAAAGTTTTTGGCGTGTGATTGAACGCATGTGCGGGATCCTTGTTATACACTTTGAGGAGCGATCTGTCCTGAATGTTCCTGGAATAAAAAACATCAGTAACTGTGGCAGACGAAAGGAGCCTTACTTTGGCCATTGTCTTTGTCTGCCCATAAGAATCAGGTACAAGGCAGCAGCAGACAATCCAGCTGTTGTCCACAAGCAACCAGACAAAAGTTCTTTTACCACAGAATAGGCAAAAATAAATAAGGAAAAGAAAAATGACCTCAGTTTTTCTTTCCTTTTTTTTTCTTTTTTCTTCTTTCTGTGTAGTTTTCCACCCATTGATAGAGGGTGGCATGGAATTTCTTAAGATATTGTGCAAAGAAAGGTAACACTTAAAGAAACAGTAAAGCTCCGATATCTACAACATGCTCCAAGAGATTTGGTTAATATTTAAATATTTAATTGCTTACTTTACCCAAACACCCATTTTTCTGCTTATCACATGAATGCACACACACACCAAAAATGCTTTCCCCCTTCAAACAGTTTCGGCAAGGAAAAGAATATCTATTTGCAGCCCCCCCAAAAGTACCACAAAGATCAAAACAAGTATCGTTACAATGCCTTCTTTTTCTTCCACAGTGGGTTTTAAAAAATACTTTTCTACATACAAGTTGAATGAGTGGATGCACAGGGTATTGAAACGGAATAGCTGCTGATCAATTCTTCCACCTGTCTCTCTCTCCTTCTGAACCCAGCATTTAGAGCTGGGGAGTCAGTCACACCCCAGCAAAGAACAGAAGTCCCACACCTTTTCTCAGTTCCTACCTTAACATTATTTAAGACCATATGAGTTGTCTACGAAGTCCTTTTCCCTTCATATTCAGATTTCATCAGCAGAAGGGCCACCCAAGGCCCTGTCAGCCTTGCCTGCATGGTGATTCCTTCCAGGGCCAGCGCAGGGAGTGTGGGGAGGATGGGGGTAGGGGGGACGATGTTGCAGGAGGACACATTCCTTTCCTCCAGGTGCAGCCACACGTTTCGTGGGCTGATCGCAATCACTGGGATTACTGGGTTATGTTTTTGTTTTAAACGGAGTGGAGAATTCTTGGACTAGTCTTGCTTCCCTCTTTTAAATACCCGTCAGTAATTGCTTTGAAGCAGTGACTAGCCCAAGCTTGCACCATGACTCCAGGTTTCAAGTAGCTCATTAGAAGTCAGCTTAGGGGGGCATGTGCGGTTCTTGTTATTAAGGGGCTAGGTTACTCTGAAGGGGGAGTTCACAGGAGGTGAGAATGTGGGGGTTCACTAAAAAAATTCACCCTGTAGCTTCGGGGAAAAGTCACAATAATGATGTGGAGAAACCGAAAAACATACTTGAGCCATGAAAAAAAACCTGGTGTGATTCTAAAGGTATTTAAAGTACCTTGGTTTATAATTAATTTAGAAACATGTTCATCCAAGATGAACCAACACCAAAGGCCCAGATTTCATTTACCATGGCAACATTTACAACACAGCATTTGAACCTGAACTCTCTGTGGCATTTCCCTAAGGAAAATATGAAGAACCCAACGCAATGATGAAACAGCCAAACTTGTAACAAATATATTCTCACTTCCAAAAATACTGAAGAATGTAAAATGAAATTTGTCTCTGGGTTCAGATGAAAGCCATTGTCGCCGAAACCGGTTTGGCTCAGTGGATAGAGCGTCGGCCTGAGGACTGAAAGGTCCCAGGTTCGATTCCGGTCAAGGGCATGTACCTGGGTTGCGGGCACATCCCCAGTAGGAGATGTGCAGGAGGCGGCTGATCGATGTTTCTCTCTCATCGATGTTTCTAGCTCTCTATCTCTCTCCCTTCCTCTCTGTAAAAAATTAATAAAATATATTTAAAAAAAAAAGAAAAGAAAGCCATTGTCTTCATTTAAAATCCACATGGTACATTTTTTTTTTGGAGGGGAAAGAGGTTTTATATAACAGTAATGTTGAGAATTTATTTGATCATTCAAATAAGATATACTTGAAGCATTTTATGCATAAAAGCAAAGAAATAGAATAATTATTTGGAAAGGATATGGATATATATATATATATTTATATATACATACATTTTCTCCACATTTTTAGACCCATTTTTATAAGTAAATCAAAACACTAAAAAGTAAAATCTAGACAAATGACTTCCCAATTAAACATTTTAAAATGAGATTTAAAAAAATCAGGCTATTTACACTGTAGCATGAGGATAAACAAGATCATAATTTTTGCAAATATAGACATGTCAACTGAAAATTATCAATGTTAGAAATGATCACTTCTCTCACGCACTTGCTTGAATTTGCCTGAAAAAGGACCATCTTAATTTGGGAAGTTGGGGGACCTTTCCTTTTTGTCTTCCCTCCCACTTCCCTCTTTGTGACTATGAAATGATACTCCCTCAGAATGCTTAAAGGAAGTATTAGTAGTACTCTGAGACTTGGGGAATGCTCTAGAATATTGGGCCTTATCTACACTAATAAAAGAGAAAAATGGTAATTGGCGTACGACGCTACCCTTTTCATTGGCTAATCAGGGCTATATGCAAATTAACTGCCAACTAAGATGGCAGTTAACTGCCAACAAAGAGGGCGGTTAATTTGCATATGTAGGCACAATGCAGGGAGGCGAAAGGGAAAGCAGGAAGAAGCCCCCTGCCACTGACAGTGATCGGAACCCCAGGGGGGAGCTAAGAGCTGAGGGGCAGGGCAAAGGCGGCACTGGGGCCACCTTAGCCCTGCCCCCTGGCCATGATCAGAGAAGCAGGCGCCTTTTCCGCCTTGGCCAGTGAGAGCAGGAAGTAGGGGTGGAGCCAGCGATGGGAGCTGGGCACGGTCAAAGCTGGCAGTCCCAGGGCTAGGGGTCCCTTGCCTGGGCCTAAAGCGAAGCCCATGATCGCGGGGTCACTGCAGCTGCAGGTCCCCGCTGCCCGGGCCGGACGCCTAGGCCCGAGGCGTTAGGCCTGGGCAGGGGCGGAGCCTGCAACCGCGGGGAGCTGGGGGTCCCCTGCCCAGGCATGATTCCTGGGCCAGAGGCCTCAGGCCTGGGCGGGGGGCAGAACCAGTGATGGGGGGAAATGAGGGTCCCCTGCTCAGGCCTGACGCCTCCCTCAGAACGTTCATTCCCTGCTCAGCTCATCTGGGCCACAACTGTCAGAGGCGTCAGGCCTGGGCAAGGGGCCAATCCTGCGATTGGAGGGTGATGGGGGTCAACGCCTGAGGGCTCCCAGTATGTGAGAGGGGGCGGGCTGGGCTGAGGGACACTCCCCCCCCCAACACACACACCCAGTGCACGAATTTCGTGTACCGGGCCCCTAGTCTTATATATTAAAAGCCTGATATGCTAAGTGTCTGACTATTCAACCAGTCACTACAACATGCAATGACCACCAGGGGGCAGATGCTCCGACCATAGGTTAGCTTGCTGCTGGGGTCCAGCCAATCGAGGCTGGGCGAGATGGGTTGGACATGCCCTGGAGCTCTCCAGTGGTCCTTCCCCGGCCCCAATCATCCACTGGTGGGGTCCCTCAGCCTGGCCTGTGCCCTCTCACAATCTGGGATGCCTTGGAGGATGTTGGAGAGTCAGTTTCGGCCTGATCCCCAGGCCTCTAGTTGTAATATAAAAATTCTTGCATGAGCTGTGAGGCAGTGGGTCCAATTGTTCATAATAACCTCATCAGTCTTGAGCTCCATAATCAAAAGTGGCTTTGCCTAGTTTCATGCTTATTTGTTATTATCATATCTCTCAATTCCTCTAACTGCAAAATGCAGACATTCAAGAGGAGTGTTCTAAAATGTCACGTCCATGTAAAAACTCTACATGGGATTATATTACCGCAAACATACTCTTTAAACATAACATGATTACTTCATGTTTAAGTTTATGCTTTATAAATTTCCTTTTATTGGTGACAGCCTGGTTAATAATTTATTTCAAAAAACAAACATGAATTTTCTGTTACTTATGAATATTTAAACATGTTTTTTTTTTTTAAAAAAAAAAAGCAGGAAGGTTATGCAACGGATGCAGCACCCTCTACCTTAGGGCATGTGTCAAATTTTGAAAGCCCTCAATTGCTCATACAACTTGGCACTTGCCTAAATATGACATTGCGATCACTGTTAGATATTTATCAGTTTACATTTATTATGCATTAAAGGCACATTTTTAAAAAGTGGTTTCTACTAATTCCACAATGAAGAAACAGGTCAGCCTGCTATTCCCCAAAGGGCAAGTACTCAGAAACTCAAGCTGTGGCCCAGATGAGCTGAGCAGGGAATAAACGTTCTGAGGGAATAAAAAATTCTTGACCAAGAATGTGGACAGTCAGGTTTTGAATAGGTATAGCCATGAACTGGCTGCGTGATCTTGAGTAAGTCCATTAACTTTTATGCATCTGAATGTCTGGTACTATAACATAAAAGGCTGGAATTGTCACTAAATAATTTTTTAATTTCTAAAATGCTTAGAGGCTATACTAGCACCTGCTTGTTGGTGTTAATTTAAGTCCTGTTTTTCAGGCTGTTTGTCTGGGACAGATTAGATGGGTCCCTTCTGCTCTATACACAACACCACCATAGCCGATAAAGATGCTTTAATCCACTGCAGTAGCAGGCGTCCATGGAGCCTCACTTTAGGGTATATTCTACTGGGCGCCCTGGAGAAGCCCACCTGGAGGAGATCCTTTGGTAAAGGATCTCCAACTATTTAAGAAACAACTGGGAAGGGAGAATCGTCTCAGCCTCCTTTCCTGTGGACAGTAGCAGATCCCACTGCTTTTATTCTGACTGGCTCATGTGAAGAATGACTCAGTGGGATCATTGCCTAAGATGTCCTCAGGCTTGTCTGTGAGGGCAGAGCAGCTGAGAAGTTGGGAAAGTTCCCGTCAGAAGTAGTTCCCGTCAGAAGTAGTGTCTTCAACTCTGACGACCTTGATCAGGTCTCTCCGCCTGGGCCTCAGTTTCCACAGCTCTTAGTTACCTGGTGGACTGGATCATTTCCTAAGTTCTTTTCAGACGTAACATGCAAAGATCTCAGTGGGAGAAGTCTAGACACCCTTGCCTTTGTAAACCACTTCTTTGTAAGTGAATGATGGAAAGCCAGCGAGTGAATTCCCACCTGGGTGAGATAAGCCTGCCAGGTAGGAACAGGCTTCTTCACTGGGCCACAGACAAAGTAGGACTCATACAAACTGTAGCAACACTAAACGCAGTATGGTACACACACACACACACACACACACACACACACACACATACACACACACGGCGTGACTACTTACCTTACATCATTTAGTTCATAATAGACATTTCTGCTCTCGTCTTTGATGTAAATGGCGACACTGGGCGACTCCAGCATTTTCATGGTGAGCTGCTGTGGGAAGGCACTTACGAAGAGAGCCCGGATCGTGTCTGCACTTGTGATTTCGTTGGGCATCCTGAGCTGCTTGGTTTCATCTCCATACTGGAGATAGAGAACCCCTGCGTGCAAAAGGAGCACAGCGGTCACTCTCAGGCCAAGACTCAGGACACGCAGCACAAGCTAAGCCACCTCTGTCTGGCCACGTGCAGGAAATGCTGTGGACAAGCTTGAAAGCATGCAATAAGAAATATATGTTCGGAATTTCCAAGGGGTGCACTCTCTGGTTATCTCAAAAAGTACCCATTTTTATTCTTTGGGAGTCCGGGCAAGTGTTAAAGAGGCTAATTTTCAATTTTTTTTTTAAAACCAAAAGAATAAAAAGCGAACCTCTGGCAGCCTAAAGCAAAAGCCAATACTTAATCCCCTTGAAAGGTAGACTTAGGAATTTAACAGCATAGGGTGATCCCCCTGCCCCCGCCCCATGTCTTTCACTAACTAAAAACACATTCAGTATAGCAGGGGTCCTCAAACTTTTTAAATAGGGGGCCAGTTCACTGTCCCTCAGGCCGTTGGAGGGCCGGACTATAGTTTTAAAAAAAAACTATGAACAAATTCCTATGCACACTGCACATATCTTATTTTGAAGTAAAAAAACAAAACAGGAACAAATACAATATTTGTATTTGCATGTGGCCCGTGGGCCGTAGTTCGAGGACCCCTGCAGTAGAGCCATGTGTAAGATATACAGTTTAAGTCTTTATGGTCCATTCAGAAACATTTTAAGTGGCAATGTTACAATATTTCTGCGATCTAACACATGCTTATTTAATGTTTACACCATGTGAAACTTTAAGGAAAAAGTGGCAGCCTGATGTCTTAGAAAGAAGCTAGAACAAGTCAGTTGCACAAATGAAAACAAGCACAGGATCACAGGATTCCAGCATTCCAGAGGGTACGTGGCTCCCAAGGAACCATGCCTATAAGAGTAGCCATGCTCTTGTAAAGTGCAGTTTCTTCCAAGATCCGGTCTGAGCTTGGCCATGTGACTTTCTTTGGCCAATGGGACATTAGCAAGTGTGATGCAAAACGGAGGCTAGCCAAGTGTTCGCACACTAGAGCTTGTCCTATTGCTGGGCATGGTCGTGGGTTCCCCTCACAGAATCACACTCCCGTGGAGTCCAGGCAAACATGTGGAGGCCGCATGGAGAAAAATGGAAGCCCTGACTGGTGGCCCCACTAAGCATCCGTTCTCCAGCCAGTCATGAGGGTGAACCCTCTTGGTAGGGGTATCCCTCCCTCCCGGGAGAACTGCCTCCATCACACGAAACAGAAGTCATATGAAACAGAATCGAGAGCCTGGCCCACGTTGCAGAATCATGAGCAAATAAATGACTGTGTTTGTTTTAAGTCACTATGTTTAGGGTCATGTGTTACTCAGGAATAGATAACCGAACCAGGGAATGGGAGGTCCTGACATTCAATTTGTATCCTATTGTGAGAATCTACTGAGGAGGGACTACTACTTACTACTAGACTAATCCTTGGCAGGAGAGATTTAAAAGAGAACAGAATATGACTTCTGGTTAAATATGGCCGTTTGTGTAACACATTTACCTCTTTCTCCTCCTGAAATTCCATTAAAATGACAATGAGGAATAAAAAAGCAAACATTAAAGAATCAACAGAACAGGAGAGGAAACAATAGCAGGCAAGAGAAAGCTGACACCTACGTCTTCAAGGAGACAACTCCACATAAAATGCAGGCCCAGGGGAGCTCCGGAAATGAGCACCAGACTCTGAAGGCAGG
>NW_006298058.1:1261235-1269115 GCF_000327345.1 Myotis davidii | reverse complement strand
AATGCACAGTGACAGGAAAGCATGAGCCCTGATTGAACCTCCTTTTTTTTAATGGCACAGCAACCTGTTCATATCTCCCTTTTTATCCCACTCAGCCAAGCAACTCCTCATATCCACAGAAGACTGAAGAGGTTGAACCAGATTCTGCTCATGGGCTCAGGGGCAGTGGGTGAAGTGCCCTCTGACAGCATCCTGGCAAAGGGCTGCCATCGCAGCCAGGGACTGGAGGAGCCCCCCAGGAACGCTGGCTGGCCTGTGGGAAGAGAGCAACAGAATTGTGAGGGTAACTGTGCAGGGTCTGCTTGGTCACCACGGTGGTAAGCAGCCTGGCCCATGTATAAAGCTTCCGGTTAGGACACCCGGCCTCGCTCAGAGATTAGAGACTACCCGGGATTAACAGACATTTCATAAAAGCCTCTAATGTGAAAGAAAAGACTGAAATAAACAGAAAACAGAAACTCAGAAGGGATGAGACAATCCAAGAAAAGGGGGATATTTGGAGAGCAAAAGTGAACTCTGGGAATCATGAGAGCAGACATTAAGCACATTCATTGAAAAAGAAAAAATTGATAAAAACCTTAAAAATGTAGTAAAAAGACTTTTAGATGGGAGAAAGGTGAAAACCAAGAAGAAAAATAGAGAATTACTTCAGTGCATCCCAATACCTAATAATGGAGACTTGGATAAAAAGAGATCAGTAAAAATAGAGAAGTTTTACAAAAAGTATTATTAGACCTCCCCCACACACAACTGAAGGACATGAGATTGCAGATTGAAAATATTCATGAAATGCTCAACACACTCAGGCCTGTCACTGAGACATTGCAAATGGCAGGGGAATCAGAGGTTCCCACCAGCCCAGAGGGTGTGAGAATAGTCACAGAGAAGGGTCAGGACTCAGAAAGGCACTAGAGCTTTCTCTACAGCAACCAGAACCAAGGACAATGGAGAAACAGCCTAGGAAACCTGGGAGGAAACACTTTAGATTAGGTTTGTATCCTTCCAAACCATCGACTGGATATGTATTAAAGTCAGCTTCGCAGGGAGGCCTTCCTGACCACCTTATTCATTATTTCAGCACCCATTTTCCCCAACAGTTCATTCTCCCATCCTTGCTTCCTTTCTGTTCTTGAGCATTTTTCACTCTACAGTTGATGCTTGAACAATTCAGGGCTAGGGGCTGACCCCTACACAGTTGAAAATCTGAGTATAACTTTTGACTCCTCCAACTGCTGCTAGCTTACTGTTGACCAGAAGCCTTACCAATAACAGAGTGGGCAAAAGTGGGTTTACAGCTGTGAGTATGCGAAATACAGAGTTTATTCTTGTATTACTATTTAATTGTATTTTCCATATGAATAGTTGTAAAACTACTTTTGCCTCACCCTGTCTACACAGTTGATGAACACATATTGTTATAAATATTATATTCTATATTGATATGCTAAACTAAGCTAGAGAAAAAGAAAATTTTATTAAGAAAATCATAAGGAAAAAATACATTTACAGAATTTATTGAAAAAAATCTGCATATAGGTGGACTCACACAATTCAAACTGCTTTCAAGGGTCACCTGTATAATTCATATTTTAATAAGTGTTATTGTTTATCATCAGTCTCTCCCTTTAAAATGTAAGCTTCATAAAGTCAGGAATTTTTAAAAATGTTTTTGTTCACCGTGGTATTCTTAGTACCTCTAATATGACTTACTACATAGTAGGTTCTCAGTAAATGAATGAATGAATGGATGAATGGATGGATGAATGACTTATTAGTCATCAAAAGGAATGTTCATTTGGGGTCTGGCTGACCTATAAGAGCTTCGGCTACATGATGTAACAGCCCAGTGACCTCCTTCCCACTTTGCATACACATTAGAACTACATTCTGAAGCGGCTCTTCCCTTGACTAGAGCAGTCCTTTCCATTCAGTGTGAGCAGCTCAGCTTCCCCTCTCTGCCCATCATAGTTTTGATCCTCAGCTTCTTCATGGGGTTAGTTTTCCAGAATATCCATGCTGTTACACATTCTCAGACTGCAGAAAAAATCTTTCAAGCCTCTGAGCTCAGATCGTGCAACGTTTCTGTCCCAAAGGGGAGATGTGGTGGCTGCCCATGTGATTGCTATGCCGTGTCAAAAGGCCAAAGCCATTCCTGAGGTCGGGGCCCCAACCATGGCTGGGCGAGGCCCCTGCCCACGGGCCACTTATGGCCTCACTACAGTCAAATATCATGGCCTCACTTCCCCAAAGAGCCTGGCTTTCATTCCCACATCTGCATTCTGTACGTGTGTGTGCTTTAAATAGAATTTGTAGGCTCTGAGTAAAAAAAAAAATCGGGCCTACACTAAGGTGACCTCAGGTTCTGGCTGGTGCAGCTGCCAGCTGGGTATACAAGTCCAGTTACAGATCATGACAACCCAGAAAAGACGGGGGAATGATGCCTTTATAAACAGAGAATAGTCTTTTTACACTTGATTCAGCTTGGTTTCTCAGTTCAGGAAAGGGATTTAGAAATGCTTAAACTCAGAAGGAATGCTCTTAATATATGATGGCGTTTTACTGGCACAGTGATGAGAGCCAGTGCTGAGTTCGTGCTGGCTGCTCCGGATTCACAGAGGAAGGACTTGGATCCTACACTAGTTCTTTATGAAGAAGGAAAGAAGACCGGAAAATGAATTTATAGGATGTCTGCTATGTGTCAGAAACAGCATGCGCATACAGCAGGTTCTCAATAACATTAAGTAACAACTTTGATGAGATGCCCTATGAACTTAACTCTTGTTTATATCAATTAGCCTAGGGTAAAATTGGTTTCATTATACATCGTTCTGCTTCAGGTTGTAGAACCTATGAATGATATTAAGTGAGGACTTCCTGTATTTCATTTAATCAGCACAGCTTCTCTTCAGGTCGATGTTATAGCCCCACTTCACAGATTGGGAAAAGGAAGCTCAGAAGGTCCCAGTACCTTACCTAAAGTTACAGCTAGTAAATGACTTAACTAATTTACATATCCAATTGCATCCATCCACAGAACCAATTATAAATAACTAGAGGCCCAGTGCATGAAATTCGTGCACTGTGGGGGGGGAGGGGGGTTGGAGAAAACCTGACCATCGGGTTCTGATTTTTGGTTGTTTTCCAGATGTAAGAAACAATTATAAATAACTAGAGGTCCAGTGCATGAAATTCGTGCACTGTGGGGGGGAGGGGAGTTGGAGATCCCTCAGCCCTATCTGCACCCTCTCCAATCTGGGAGCCCTCAGGGGATGCCCTACTGATGGCTTGGGCCTGCTCCCCATGGTTCTCTGCTCTCTGCAGGGCCTGCCTGCTCCACACCACGGCAATGGGCAAGCAGGCCCTGCTGGGTGCTGCCTGTGGGCCGTGCTTGCCAGCTCGTGGGTCACCGCGGCAATGCCTGCTGGGCTCACGTTGCTGGGGTGACGCTGCCAGCATCCTGCCCTGGCTGCTATGGGCACCTCCATCTTTGTTGTGGAGTGGTGGTTAATTTGCATATTACTCTTTTATTAGTTAGGATAATGTAAATGGAGCCACTTTTAAAAATGAAGCTGGAGCTGCCAGGCCAGAGGCACTACCTTATATGTCTACACCTCAACTTTTGGAATGTTTAAACAGGACAAAATAACCATTGGACTGGACCTAAGGCCACATTGTGTCCTAAGAACTATTTGCAAAGATAATAAGAAAGCAAATGTGATGACTATTGGACTGATAACTACTGGACTGAACATTTAAAACACTGTTTAGAATTAATATCACATGTTATCTACACTGATAAAAGGCCTTCCTTCTATTGATGTAATTATTCCCCTTCCCTTTCTCATACTCTGCCTCCTTACTGGATATTATTTGGCCTTATGCCTGAATTAATGATTCCAGCACAATTATTCTTACTGATCTCAAGTAAACACTTGTTTGCCTCTCACTTTGAAGGGCCTTTTTATGTTTCGGTTAGGACCATGATCTCTCTCTTGAAGCATAAAACCTAAATAAACTTCTGCATTTAGTCACATCCATTTCCTCAAACCTTCCTATCTGGATGATCTTAGCTGTCCTCACATTTTAGTTTGGCCATCTGCTTGAAGATATTGAGATGTGATGGGGGCAGCTTGGAACAAAGATTCCTTAAAGTTGACTGGAGTAAATGCTGACACACAGTCAGACAGAAACAATACACATGCTGGGATAAGTGAGGAAGGCACAGAGCTCAGAAAGCAAGAGAGTTGAAATGAACCTCACCACACGGAGCCCTTCTGAGAAGCCTGGGCACTCAAGGGTGCTCCAGCTCGATGGCTCTGCAGAGGCAACGTGCATTTTTCACCAAGAGTACTTGGTCACAATTTTACAAAAAACAAAGTGCACTTGGCAGGTCATGCTTGCATCACACATCCTCACAATCTTTTGAATCTCAGAACAGTTCCAGAATGTGGGACATCTTCCAAAATATTCTTTATCATAATATGACATGCAAGGATTTTCACAGTGGGATCTTGCTGTGCACTGAATGTTTTTGTTTCTCCAAAATTCATGTTAAAACCCGAATCCCCAATGTGATGGTATTTCAAGGTGGAGTCCTAAGAAGTAGTTAGGTCATGAGGGTAGAGCCCCTGTGATGGGATTAGTGCCCTTATAGGAAGAGGCACAGGGCTCTCTTTTTCTTTCCATCCGGGATGCAACCAGAAGATAGCCACTTGCAAACCATGGTCTCCCCAGACACCAGATCTGGTGGCACCTTGATGTTGAATGTCCCAGCCTCTGGAACTGTGAGGAATACACTGTTGGTGATCTATGGTGATTTGCCATAGCAGCCTAAATGGACTAATACAGACCTCCACCTCCCGCTCCAGCCTTATCACTCACAGCATGCCTCATTCCTAGAGCACTGTGGTTGTTCAGACCCTCAATGGCCCAGGTGACTTTCCCACCACTTCTTTGCATGGCACCCCCATGACCCACTCTGTGCGATCTTCCCCAACCACTCCTCCATCACTTTTTCATTAAGATTTCAGGAATTAATTTTTCTCACATGTGCTTACATTGTGTTTTACTGAAATTGAAAGCATGGCTTTTAATTCTGCATTATTATTAGCTGTATTCACCAGATGGTATTATATAGTAGAGTTCTGGCTACAGAGTAGATGCTCAAATATCTTTTCATTGAAATGAATTCAATTCTGCAGCCATGCTAATCGACATGTGCTTGCCTCCTGGGATGCGTTCGACAATCCCCCTAAACAGCATTTTCCATAGGCAGATGATGGTGACAAGCAAATGACCTAAATTCCGCAGTTTCTCCAAATCCAATGCAAGATTATATCAATCAATACTTGTATTATAATTATGGCAAATGGCTAATGCCTTAAAAATATAAAGAGCTTTTATAATACTTTCTGATGGAAGCTAACAGTCTTCAACTTAATAAGAAACAATATAAATATTAAAATAAGATTTTTTTTTGCACCTATGAAATTGGCAAATGTTTTTACAATAAAATACACAGTGCTGACAAGGGTTGGGAAAATGAGATATCTCACATACCATTGTTGGGAAAGTAAATTGATACCATTTCTCTGAAGGCCTATTTGTCAATATGTGTCAAAACTTCCCAAAATATACATATGGTTTGAGCCAGTAATTTTTATTCTATACATTTATGCACAAAGAGGTACTTACTAGGATGCTTACTAAAGCATCATTTATAAGAATAACTTGGGGGAGTTTTAATATTAGGGGATTCATTTAATAAATCAATTCATTTCATAAACATATTCATTGGAACATTACATTGTTATTAAAAGGAATTCTAAAAGAATATGACAATGAAAAAAATATATATTTGTTAAGTGACAAAGTATGTTATAAAACAAAAAGTTCTGAACGTTAGGTGTTTTTTTTTTTTTCCCCATGGGGTCAAAAGGTACCTAAGTATATGATTGCAAGTTGAAAACAGGGGACAGAAATCAGGTATTTCGCAGTTTTTCCACTTTCATTTGTGTGTGAATTTTTTTAATATAAATGCGGGGACATAAAGAATTAATGCAAGTCAAATGTTTCAGTGAACAAATTTCAGCAGTTCAACTTTATAACAATACAAATAAGCCTGTTAAATTTTTCTGGACATTGCCAGCATTTGGATTTTTTTAAAAAACAAGTAAATTTCTTATTGATAGCAACTAAAAAAACAACAACCCCCACCCCCAAAACCAAAAAGGGACTAGATTTTTTAAAAAATTAATCACCTTGATGGCAGTGATGAATGCAGGTTTTGTGGGGCCTGAAGCTTAGACCATTTTGAGGGACCTCTTTAAATAGCAGAATATCAAGATGGAAATATAAAATTCAGTATGAACGTTACTTATTTATTTTCAGGGGTCTGAACCTTGCTTTGTTTCACCAAATGAAATAGTGATACTATTGAATTGAGCATCCCAAGGCATTTCTCTAAAAAATGCTTTGAAGAATCTGTTGATGACTTCTGTAATTCAAGCCATGTTGAAGACATGAGTGTCAAAGATGCTGATTTCTGGTGCTGTGATCCTATTCATCCCAAGGGCTCCTGCTGCCCTCTTACATGCATTGTCAGAAAATTGTCTATAAAGAATCTATGACACAAAGTCACTACAGAACTTGCAATATCAGCTGAGTCAATAATTTAGTCTTAAATGTTACTCAACAAGTAAGGCAGGAAATATTATAAGACAATGTTGTGAGAAGCACTATAACTGATTGTGGGTATACTACAATTGTAATTGAATTCTCTCATACTTAAGGTGAACTATTGGTTAAATAAGCATTGCAATATGAACTCACTTTGTAAGGCTGAATATTAGAAAGGTAGAAATAGAAAGGACTTCAAATTTAATGCAAACCACTGAATAAAATACTAGTAAAGCAAATCTAGCAATGTATGAAAGAATACATCATGACAATAAGAGTTTACCTCAAGAATGCAAGGATGGTTTAACACTAGAAAGTTTAGTCCCAATACATTCTCCAATAATAAGAGAAACTATACAATAATCTTGATAATGTCAAAAAAATGTTAAGAAAGACCCAAAATAAATTCATGATTTAAAAACACACACAATCATTTAAGAATTAAAGAGAACTTTCTTAACTTGAAAAAGGAATCTATCAAAACTCTCAAAAAAGCATAATGCTAAATGATGCAATATTAGAAACATTCTCCTTAAACACAGAATTTTTGTTATCGCTGCATCTGAAGTCCTGGCTAGCACAGTTAATGCAAGAAAAAGAAGTAAAAGGCATATGGATTATAAGGGATAATTAAAATAGTGATTATTTTCTGATGATATAACAGAGAATCCAAGGAAATCAGCAGACACACAACTAGAGCTAATAAGGATTCCATACGACTGAGTCATTTAAAATCAATATATAGATTCAACAGTAACCCCAGTACTAGAAAAAAATAGAAAACATAGTTTAATAAAAATACCACTTAAAAATACCACTTATAACAATAATATGGCTATTTAGAAGGGAGTACATGCTCTACCAAATACCAACACTATTAAAACAGTGTAGGTTTGGCAAAGAGATAGAACAAGTAGACTATGAAACAAAATGGAGAACCTAGAAAAAAACACACAGGTTTTATGAAAGCTTGATATATGACAAAAGTGGTGGTACACATCCTGGGAGAAATGACTGTTCAATAAATAGTGCCAGGAAAATTGGTCTCCATATGAAAAAAGTAAAAAACATATCCTTTCCTTAGACCATTTACACATAAATTCCTGATGAGCTAAATACCTACATGTAAGAAGCTAAATTATGAAATTTTAAAAACAAAAACAAACAAAAAAACATTGGTGCTGTCTCCTAGCATATTGTAT
>NW_006298058.1:1257858-1261215 GCF_000327345.1 Myotis davidii | reverse complement strand
GAAAGACTTTGAAAAGAAACAAAAATCATAAACCATAGACAAAACAGTTATACTACATTAAAATGAATATTTTGTACTGCATAAGACATTGTAAGCAAAGTAAAGAAGAAAACTACATTTTGAGAGAAGATATTTATAGCTCACATGCTCTATTAAGGATTAGTATTCAGAATAATTAAAGAACACTTATAAATCAATAAGAATATAGAAAATAAGCAATAACAAATAACCAAAAATGGATATAAATAGGCAACTGATACAGGGAAGAAATCTCAGCAGCCAATAAACGTTAGAATGCCCAACTTCACTAGTAATTATCGGAATAAAAAAATGGAAACAATGACATACTATTTTATACCCATCAGATAGGCAAATATGAGTAAATCTAATATCCTCAAGCATTGCTGTGGTCTTGGAATAATGGAGTCTGTTATTCCTTGCCGGTAGGAGTGAAATTTGCACAATCACTTTGGGACACCTGGAAAAGTGGAAGATGTGCATCCCATTACCTGGCTACTTCTTTTAAATTATCCATCACAGATAAAAATCTCATGTGCGGGCACTTGTCCCAGATGCTTATTGCAACTCCATTTCTCATTGATTTGTTCTCAGTGGTTTATTCATATAATGGAATAGTAAACAGCAGTTCAAATGAATGGAGTAGAACGACATCCATCAACATGGATAAACCTTAAACCTTAAAGCTGAGTGAACACAGAGGTTACAAAAGGATCTATGCAGTACGATCCCATTTATGTAAAGTTTTATGACACACAAGACAGTAATACATATTCTATATGAATACAGCAAATAGAGTAGAAGCACATTTGCATGACAATCATAACCTCTAACTTCAACTTGTGTTTAACTCTGAGAAAGAGGGGGAAGGAAGGGAGATAGGGTTCTATAGCATTTTCTTTCTTTAAAAATGTAAGAAATCCAAAGAAATTATAGAAACATACATTTTATAAAATGTGACCACTTATATAGCATTTGCTATGTGCCAGGCACTATCTAAACCAGTGGTTCTCAAGCTTCTGGCCCTTTAAATACAGTTCCTCATGTTGTGACCCAACCGTACAATTATTTTCGTTGCTACTTCATAACTGTAATGTTGCTATTGTTATGAATTGTAATGTAAATATCAGATATGCAGGATGGTCTTAGGCGACCCCTGAGAGAGGGTCGTTGGACTGCCAAAGGGGTCGCGACCCAAAGGTTGAGAACCGCTGATTAACTCATTTAATCTTCTTTATGTGGTTGCTACTATGAGTATCCCCATTTTATAGATAAGAAACACTGAGGCAAAGAGAAGTAATTTGTGACATACCCAGCTAATGATCTTAACCATTGTGTTATGCTCTCAGGTGTTAAACAGATGAAAATATCTGTTTAATTTTGGTAATGTCTATTATATTATGTTTTCTGTACCTTTTTCATTCAAAAAATTGAACAACAAATCATTTTTAAAGAAAGAATGCCAAAATAATGCTGTCTAAAAAATATCCCTTCCACAGAGCACCCAATTCTTTCCCAGGAGCTTAAAACCTGGATGTAGCCATGGAAATTTGGAAGCTTTTCCTTGGCTTTTGATATAAGAGTTGGTGTAGGAATTCTATCATACAAAGCAAAGAGTAAAGGCCACAAAAGAAAGAATATTTTCTTAAAGATAAGAACAAAAGTATAAAAGTACAATAATCATGGTTCCAGAAAAAAAATTAACTGGCCTCTTAAAGATATGAAAAGTATGTCTTTTACAGTTTTCAATGAATGTTTTCAAAGAATCAGAAAGATTGGCTTTAAGTCAAACAAAGTCCATAACCACCCCCACTAGGAGATTATATATCCTGCATATTCTCAATCACACTTTATTAGCAGACTTCAGTTCAGAGATTATAAATATTTGTGAGAAACCATCTGAGTTAATCTGAAATTTATTTTCTTCTCTGCTAAACTATTAGTATTTTAAATGATAATAACCAGTAATTATTATGGATGAATGAATATATCTTTAGAAAAGTTTTCAGTATGAAATACTAGTTTTTATATAATTACATGGAGATTTTAAATAACACACTGATATACAGTGTTATGAATTTTATTGTTCAGAATTGCTTTCATTTTCTATATTATGGAGAAATTATTCTACTTAAAAGATACAACCTGTTTGGTTCTCAAGCTGGGAGAAGAAGACATGGGAGGTGTCCATAGGATGAGCTTTTTTTTTCTCCTCTGGTAAACAAAACTCAGGATCACCAATACTTTCCAGAGGGAAATTGCAGGGTAAATGGGAACACAGGCACTTCTTTATACTTTTATACCATCAGTCATGCTAATGACAAAAAAATAAAAGCCATCTTTGATGTTAAGCATCCTATATAACAAAAGTCTAATATGCTAAGTGTCTGGTCTTCTGGTGACCGGTCAACTGTTCAACCAATTAAAGGGTAATATGCTAATGATATGCTAAGGCCACTCAACTGCTCACTATGACATGCACTGACCACTAGTGGGTAGATGCTCCGACTGGTAGGTTAGCTTGCTGCTGGGGTCTGACTGATCAGGACTGAGTGAGATGGGCCGCACACACCCAGGATTCCTCCTGTGGTCCCTCCCTGACTGGCTAACCTCGGCCAGCTGGCCCCGACTGGCCCTGATCAGGACTAGGCAAGGCAGGGCCAGACACACCCTGGAGCCCTCCCGTGGCCCTTTCCCGGCCCCAATTGTGCACAAGTAGGGTCCCTTGGCCTGGCCTGCACCCTCTCGCAATCTGGGACCCCTTGGGGGATGTCGGAGAGCTGATTTTGGCCCAATCCCGCAGGCCACTCCCCTTGGGAGGATGCCAGACACAGGGCTCATGGCTGGCGAGCGCTACTGCAGCAGTGAGAGCCTCTCCTGATTGAGACTGTTGGGTGCAAGCCTGCAGCAGGTGCAGTGTGCCCAGGATGAGCGGGGGCAGCAGGTAGGAGCTGCAGGCAAGCATTAACTGTGGGTTTCAGCCTGATCCCCACAGACCACCACGAGGGACCCCACCCATGCATGAATTTGTGCATTGGGCCTCTAGTTTATCCTATCTAAAAATAGATAAACATGGTAATTAACTGTAACTTCGCTACTCTTCCTATTGGCTAATCAGCAGGATATGCAAATTAACTGCCAACCAAGATGGCGGCCGGCAGCCAGGCAGCTGAAGTGAACAGGAGGCTTGCTTGCTCCAGTGAGGGAGGAAGCCAAGGTTCCCCGCCTGCCGCTGCCGGCCTCTGAGCTTGCACTCTAAGAAACAATGTTGCAATTATAGAAGGTAAATAAACCCCAGAAACCTGCTTTCAGCCATCAGAGCTGGAGTTAGCAGGACCT
>NW_006298058.1:1200059-1257389 GCF_000327345.1 Myotis davidii | reverse complement strand
GTGCACAAATTTTTGTGCACTGGGCCTCTAGTATATATATAAGGCTAATATGCAAAGTGTCCCCTTGGGATTTCAACTGGGAGACCAGGAGTTCAATTGCTTGCTATGACTTGTGCTGACCACCAGGGGGAAGCATGGAGTGGAGGAAGGCCCAGGCTGGCAGCCAGAAGGCCCCAATTGGCCCTGATTACTGGCCAGGTCTAGGGACTCTACCCGTGCATGAACTACGTGCACCGGACCTCTATAAGTGCCAGTAGACCCAGATCGGTGGGATTCCATTTTATAGGATAGAGCCCCTTCCTTTTCAAGCTCATGTTTAAAAAGTAGTAAAAGGGGGATGTCTGAACTCCAAAGAGCTTTGCCCATTGTGCACCTCTTCCCACACTTTGCCCTCTCTCACCCTCATCCCTGGGGGCCACCCCTGTCTCCTACCTCTGTACCCTGTCTTCTGCAGGGGTGCTCATCCCCAGCAGGTCTTTGCCACCCTTAGACCTAGAGGTTCACCCCTCGTGTTATGGGGCCTGAAATAGGGGTGCTTCAGTTGAAGGGTGACACTCTGGCCATAGGCAGCCACTGAGGGTTATTTCAGGAGCACTCACATTTTACTCCTTGCTGTTCTGCTCCCCAAAGGGGAAGGCCATAGAATGGCCGACTGGGAGGGTGAGGTCCATGCTGACCAGCAGCTGTTCCTCTTCAGGCTGCTTTTTCTCAGCTTCTTCTTAGGTGTCTGAGGGGGAGGCTCAGAACTTCTTCTAGGCAGTGGTGAGAAAGAGGGTGTGGGCAGTTCAGGGAATTCATATCTCCCATGTGACCCAAAACATAAAGTTAACTGATCCACCCGAGGCAGCGCTCACAGGGATGAACAGCTTCTCTTAATGTCGGTGATGTGACTTGATGGAGGTGCAGGGCTTACAAGTGTTAAGTCCGATGGAATAAAGGTCCAATTGCAGGATGCAGGAGGAGCATGGGGAAGGGCCCTGCCTCAGGCACTACACTTCAGAGCCTCTCACCCCCAACAGCACATGCACCCCAAGTATTGAGGGTGGTCAGGGCATGGCTGCTTGCAGGGTGTGTGGTGGGTGCCTGCCCCTATGGGTGGGCAATCACTTGTAGCTGCAACAAGAAGGGAGCTGGAGGTGGAATGAAGAGGGGGAACGGCTGCTATAGGGTGGGGATGATGGTGGGGGACCCTTCTTTATCTCAGCATCCAGCACAGAACTGTGAGAAGTTGGAGAATTCTGAAATCAAACCTGGCTTTCTAGGTCACTTTATAAAGGTGTATTTGTCAAAGGACGAGGACAGAACATATTTTATCTAACAGTTTGTCAGCTTGATATATAGCTTTAAAACTATTTAGACCAGTGGTTCTCAACCTGTGGGTCGCGACCCCTTTGGTAGTTGAATGACCCTTTCCCAAGGGTCGCCTAAGACCATCCTGCATATCAGATGTTTACATGACAATTCATAACAGTAGCAACATTACAGTTATGAAGTAGCAACGAAAATAATTTTACGGTTGGGTCACAACATGAGGAACTGTATTTAAAGGGCCAGAAGGTTGAGAACCACTGATTTAGACAGATGGCAGATGAGCCCCTGTGCACCTGCTCCAGGCGAGCTTGTCTGAGACACAGAGAGATGAGGACTGTCTCCCCAGCACTGGCGTCAAAGCCAGGAATAGAACCTTCCTCACCTCCTTTATCCGAGCTGCTGTGATGTCCACTCCATCAACAGGTGATTTTGGGTCTATTTTTGAGTAGGCCTCATGGAGACGGGTCCCCGAGTGTCCTCGACTTCTCCGAGATTTGGTTACTTTATTTTTGGTTTTCTGTGAGTGGGAAAGGCTGAGTCATGCTGAGCTGCTTTTAGTGTCTCCGCGTTTTATATAATAGAGAACTGCTCTTGGTACTAATTTAAAATTTTCCTATTACTAGTATATGCTAATTATTGTTATTTATTCACTATCTGATTCCTTGGAGCCTTCCAGAGACTTTCCTCGGGTTGTTATAAAAGTTCCCACCGCCATGGCAGCCACAGCTGCCAAGTGGACACTCCCGGGCAAATCCACCCCGACTCCAGCCCGAAGTGGGCAGTAACGGAGCAGGAGGCAGGGTGAGTCCGTTCCCAGGCTTGTCCCTGGCTTCCCGCCTACTTCCCCTCCCTGTGTCTTCCCTGCTGCTCCAGTGTCTCTCCTCCTGTGTCCTCGGGCCCATGCCAAGGGGTGTGGATCTTCTGGAAGCCTCCTCTGTGTCTCTTGACTTTGCCTTTCTCCACACCCTGCCCCCGTGGAGAGAACAGGAATGTCCTTCTTTCAGCCCTGGCCAGAAGAATACAGGGGTCCCAGGACAGCTGTTGTCTAGGAGAATCCAGAGAGATGGCAATGGAAAGTTCTGGAAGTTGGGGATAGGTGCACAGGATTGCTTTGTGGGTGAGCAGGAGAGAAGAGAGAAGGGTGATTGAGACCGATTGGTTGGTCGAGTCTTCTGATCTGGGTTATTTGGTGGCACTTGTCCTGGTGGGGAAGGAGGCTTATCTAATTTTTATACAGCATATTCTAGTACACCATTTTTTGCTTTAAAAGCAAGTGGGAAAGGCGAGGTTTGCTACTGGACCTCCAAGCTCAGGAGGGCAACCAGCGATCAGGCCCACAGTCTCTCCCACAACTGCCCGGCTCCATCCAGCGCCCAGGACCCTAAGGAAGGGCTGGACTTGACAAGCTGAACTTTCAAATCTGCCCTCGAAAGACCAAGAGAGACTTTTCAATGAACCTTCACTTTCTGTTCCCTCTGGTACTTTCTGAAGTGGCATTAAGAGACATCACACATGGCCGCTGCCTCCTCCCCATCTCCCTTTGAAGTTCCAGTGCTGCCTTTCACGAGTAGCTTCTATTCTCAACCATGAGATCACAATCAGGAACAAATGTCTGAGGCGGCTGAAGCAGCTCCAGGAGCAGTGGGTGGGGAGGGACTGCAATGACTAAGTGCCTGTCCCCAGGTCTCCTCTGTCACAACCTGGAAAAGAACTCCTGTGTCCAGATTCACCATAAATAACCTTTCTCATTGCTTTCATAGGTAAGAGTCCCCTCTATATGCCTCAAGCTCAAAATGACAATTGTTAGCATTCCCACTAAAAGCACTGGGAAAAAAAAATCAATAAGCACTGTAGTATCCAGCTGTCGTATTAGCTAAGAAATAAATCAGGCAAAGTTGTTGTCTTGGGTGCCCTCATCATCTCACCCATTGAACAAGCTGGGCGGCTACCCGAGGCTGGGAGAAACCTGGAAAAACAAGACCCAGCACAAATTACTATGACTTAGAAGCATCTGTGCATTCTCTTGACTTTATCTTCTATAGTATTGATTCAACTGATAGACCAACATTATGCTTTATAACAAGCATAATAAAAGGTAGAATAATGGCGTATGTCCCTTTTCCACAGGGCAAGCACAACCTTCACACTGTGCTTATGCAAAGCAGAATAAACTGTTATTTTAATCCTTAAATGTAAGCTATAGGAAACGAGCAACGTTGATGACACTCTGGGCTGTTTTAGATTTACGGAGCAGCAGCTCTGCATTTACTTATGCAGAATTAATAGCATAAAAGATGAATTTCATTCATTTAGGAATATTTATTGAGTACCTGCGTGTGCCACACAGTCTTTTAAAGGCTGGGGATACAATGGTAAGCTCAGAGGTCTTCACTTCTACTGATGTACAATAGACAATAAACTCACAGATAAGGAAGTGTGAGAGTGTGCCAAATGAAAGGGAACAAAATAAGGCAGGGTGTGGGGGCTGGACAGCATGGGGTGGGAGTGGGTGGATTGCTATTTTATTCAAAGTGTTGGATGTCCTGCTGATAATATATTTGAAAGAAGTGTGGGAGCAAGGCTCAAAGATATCTGGTTGAGGAACAATTCAGGGAGAGGGAGTGGCAAGTTTTCTTGAGGCAGGAGTATGCCTGTTGTGTTCCAGGAACAGCAAGGGGCTACCGTATTTGGAGGAAGGTGAGTGAGATGGTGACCGCGGCAAACGTAGTGAGTGGTCACACCTTGTAGTTTCTTGTACTCATGAGCTGGAAGCTAGCAAAGGGTGATGAGCAGAGGTGTCACAAAATGAGATCTATTTACCAGGGCTGCTCTGTTAAGAACTGACCATAGGGTACAGGACTAAAATGGGAAGACCTTAGGGACCAAAGCAATAATCTAGGAAAGGGATTATAATGGGTTGGACCTATGCAGAGTGCTGGAGATGACAAGAAGTGGTTAGATTTCTGGATATATTTTGAAAGTAGAGTGAATAGGAGTGCCTGACAGATTGGATATGAAATGAGACCAAAAGAAGGAATGGCAAGGTTTTTGCATGAGCAACTGGCAGGATGGGGATGCAGTTGATTGAGATGGGGAAGACACTGGAAGGAACAGATTTTGTTGGGGGTATTAAAAGTTCATTTTTGAACCTGTTAAGGGTGAGATAGCAAGTAGGTAATCTGAGATATTCATCTGGACTTTAAGGGGAAGGTCCTAGCCCAGCCTTGGGCAAACTATGGCCCGTGGGCCAGATCCAGCCCGTTTGAAATGAATAAAACTATTGAAAAAAAAGACTGTACCCTTTTATGTAATGATGTTTACTTTGAATTTATATTAGTTCACACAAACACTCCATCCCTCCGGTCCAGTTTAAGAACCCATTGTGGCCCTCGAGTCAAAAAGTTTGCCCACCCCTGTCCTAGCCAGTGGAATCATCATGATTATTATAGACTGAACTAGAGGCCCAGTGCACAAAATTCGTGCATTTGGGGTGGGGAGGAGAAGATCCGGGGCTCCTTGATGGATTGTCCCAAAGAGGTAGGCTGCGTGCCTATCTGAATGGTTCTCCACACTGCAGTTTCTCAACATCTCCCTACGCTCCTGAGGGAACCTCAAGAAACCAACTCTTAATGCTCAGCCTTTCTCTACCTCACGCTGGGCCTCACCGCTGCAGCGCACAGTACGGGCCATGGGAACCCCAGTGGAAGCCATGCAGAGTGGCCGCCGAGGCCCCGCCCCCGTGGCATGTGCATGTGTGGGGCCGTGGGAACCTCGCCTCCGCTGTGCGTGCAGCCATCTTGTGATGGTGTGAGGACATCACGCGTGAGGGCGTGATGACTACATAGCCTTTTATTAGTAAGGATGCTTGTGCCTCCCCTGCCAAATTCATATGTTGAAGCCCTAACTCCCAGTGTGATGGTATTTGGAGGTGCGGCCCCTGGGGGTGGGGGGTGATTAGGTTTAGATGAGGTCTTGTGGGTGGAGGCCTCATGATGAGATTACAGCCCTTATAAGAAAACACACCAGAGAGCTTGCTCTTTCTTTCTTCATGAGCACACACCAAGGAAAGGCCATGTAAACATACAGTGAGAAGGTGGCCATCTGCAAGCCAGGAAGAGAGGCCTCACCAGAACCTGATCATGCTGACACACCCTGATCTTGGACTTCCAGCCTCCAGAACTATAAGGAATTAAATTTCTGTGTTTTAAGCTACCAAGTCTGGTATTTTGTTATTACTGCTCACACTAATACAATCATATAGGTGACATTTGGCACTGTGGGATTAGATTATATCATGTAGGGTGTTGGTATAGTTGAGAACAGATGAGTCCCGGAGCTGAGGCCAATGTTTATGGGTGAGAAAATGAGAAGGAACCAACAAAGGTGATCAAGAAGGAGTGATCAGTGCAGTAGGAAGAGAACCAAAAGGCAGAGGTGTCCAGGAAGCCAAGAGAAAAATGTGTTTTAAGGACAGAAGTGGTCTAGTGAGTCAAGTTTTGGCAAGTCAAGTACAATAAGGGCTGAATAACATGTGGAGATAACTGGTAACCTTGACCAGAGCTGTTTCTATGGAGTGGTGAGACTGAAGGCCTGAATGATAGGTTCAAGAAAAGCCATAGGAGAGGAACTGGAGACAGTGCTTATGGACAACTCTGTCAAGTCATTTTATCCAAATGCAACAGTACCTGGGGGGGATTTCATAAAATTTGGGGAGGGTAAGCTAAAGTGATGGGTAATCCAATCTCAGAAAAATCCCAAATGATTGCTGAAGACTGACAAGCAAGTCAGATGAGACACAGCTCAAATGCCATCATTTTTATAAGATTCAGATTTCTTTTTTTAACCAAACAATTTTTAGGGTATTGTTACAGTCATAATGGAAAATTGTAACAAACATGAAAATTGCACAGGATATTTCTTTTTAGAATTTTGCAGACACAAACAACTTTTGGTCACAGTGATATCTGGCAATCCAACAAGAGCTCATTCCTACGCAGATATTACTAATCCACCCTCGGCAACAATTTCTCTGGTTTTATAAGGCATGTTTTGTACACAAAGTGTGGTTATCCAAGATCTTTGTGATATGCTTGGCCAGAAGCAAAAGCGTCAATTTTCATTTCTACTGATAGTATCTAGTCTCCAAATTCTAAAGAAAAACTAAAAATTTTCAATGTTCACAGCTAGACTCAAGAAAAATATTAGTGTCTATTTAGATGCAAGGAGTGATGCAAATAAAAAAATAATCAGTGGTTTTAATTTTCCATTGTTTCTTTCCTCTCTGCCAGAATATGCTGGTCATGGATCACTTAGTGATGGTTGCAAATATAATGGAAAATGAAGTCCAAATCTAAGGAAATCATATGTGTGTATGTATATATGCATGTAACTTTTATAGGTGTATGCACGTATGATATGTAAAGACACACACACACACATGAACACATACAATTTCTCATAATAGATAAAACCAAGGAGTACTTATTACCATTGTGAAAGAATTCACCAATACATCCTTTAGTAGTTAGTATCCAAATGCACTTAAAATCACAATTACTCGTTATTTGAACAATGGTCTTGGGAATATAAGTGCAATAAAGGGGATAAACCAATAAATGTAAAGTTAAAAGTCAAAGATTCTATAATAATTCACAACATGAAAACAAATAATTTCAAGGATCTCAACAAACAATATGCTGTCCTTGAATTACAAAATACTGCATATTTGTTCTATTTTGTCTTTCTTTGTGTCTCTGTGTCAATGGGCATTAAATCAGTAATCAGTCATATGCAGACGGAAAAAAAATTTAAATATATCTGTTTGAGTAGAAGTACATTGATTAATTTAAGAGCAATTGCTTTGATAGGAACCTATTTATTAATTAAAGTGTGGCCCACTTGACCACAATAGGTGGAATTTCAGCCTTAACTTAATCTGACATGCACATCTTGCTGATATTTTTACTGACTTTAGTTCTATTGATATTGTTTTTAATAGATGGCTCTTCTCTTTCATGGTAAGTTAAAATAAAAAGAGCATAACAGTGAGTCATGTATATGCCAGACAACATTTAGAATGCCTCATGCAGAAGAGAGAAAAAGAAAACATGCACAAAGGGCTTGAGAAACATTCTCAGTATCTTAGAAAAAGAGCAGAAGGAAGAGAGATGTGACTTTTATGCTGGAAAACAAAATTCAGGGTGATCCAATTTCTAATTGCTGTGCCAAAGCTGCTGTTGTAGATGACCTCGGTCAAATCATTTATTTCTCTCTGTTTGCTCATCTAAGAGTCCTATAAACCCACAATTCCTCAAATACTATCCAATTCCTTTTGGCTATCTGATTTTCACTTAATTTAAAGGATGGAACCTTACATAAATGCTATAGAACACCTCCAAATGGTAAAATCAAAGTTCCCTTTTCAACACAAAAGAAGACATATATAAATGTTATTGTAAATTGGGGGTAATTACTGTTACATAGCTTCATTCATCACCTTGGTGGGCAATTCAGGGACCTGGGAGAAAATAAGAGGAGTGTGTGGATGTGGGCTCTAGACAAAGTTTGCCACAAAAATGTTGTGTGACCTTAGGTAAGTTATTTAACTTTTTTTTCTTTTTCAAAACAGCTTTATTGAGATAAAATAACATCCAATAAGTTCTATATGTTTAAAATGTACAAATTTCATGAGTTTTGATATATGTACATACCCACAAAAATATCACCAAAATGAAGGTAATGATCTGTTTTCTGTCACTATAGAAATTTGGGGAGAATCTGACTCATTCTTTATAGGTGTGACTGCATGAAATTTTTCCTTGTGAAATCTATTTTGTGGGATTAAATAAATTAGTGTATGTAGAAATGCTTTGACAAATTTAACCACTATATCATCTATTCTAGTTAATTGATTTAACACATATCTATTGAGCATCTACTATATGTAAGCACCATGTTAAGAGCTTGTAAAACAGCAATGAATAAAACAAGATACCTGTTCTCTTGGGCCTTTTATGCTATTTGGGGAGAGCATGTAATATGTTGGGTGATAATTAGTCCACCGTATGGAAATAGGGTAAGCCTAACAAGAAAGAAAAAGACATTTCAGAGAAGTCCACTTCAGGTAAGATGACATTTGAATAAAGACTGAATGAGAGACCACCCTTCTCACAGATGTCTAGGGAAAAAGTTTTCAGGCAAACAGAACAGAAATTATAAATGTTTTGAGTAGCAATAAGCTAAACTGTTAAAGGAACTGCCAAGATGCTAGTAGCTAGAGTAGAGGAGTGAGGGGAGGGCAGCAGGAGATGAGGCCAGATGGCAAATGAGCTGTATCTCTGCCTTGTACTTTGAATGAGATGATGGGCCATGAAGTATTTGGGACAGAAGACTGGTGTGATGTGACTTAGTGGCTGAAAAGACCATTCAGGCTGCTCTATGGAGACTATTGGTTGCAAGAGGGAAGCGGGGGGACAGTTAGGAGGCTACTGCAATAGTACCAGCAAGAGGTAGAGATGGAACAGAGTTAGAGGAGGGAAGAAGTGGTCAAATTCTAGATGCATTTTGCAGGTGAACTTCTCACTCATGATTTATTTTTCCACAGTGGTTTTCCAAAATGCTTAACAATAATGCTACAACTTAAGTATTGCTTACTATACGGTTCAGGCACTATACTGAACAATTAACATAAACTAACTAATTTAAATCTCAGGATACTATGAAGTAGGTTCTACATTTATACCCACTTACTGATAGGAAAATTGAGGCAAAGGATAGTTAAGTAATTTGACCAACATCACATAGTGATAGATGATAGAACTGTGATCCCATTCAGGTGGTCTGGGTGTAAAGTCTATGCTTTACCCATATGCTATATAACTACCCAAGATGATTGCATAAGAGAAATAGTAACTATTTTGATCCAAATAAACACTGACGAATCAAAAATTGAGAAACAAATGCTACAGTGATCATTTCATTGGAAACTTAGGGTTTCAAACAAAAATTTCATAAATAAGCTTTTTAATCTTTTAGTAAACTAAGCTGTTAAAGTTACTATCTGGCCACTATTCACAACCATGACCATATTAATGGTGAGTGCTATTAAGGACTAGAGGGAAGATGACTCTTTGGAAAAATGCCAAATCCAAAATGGGGGTGGGAAATGAAGAATTCAGAGCAGTATGGTCATGACTGTCTGCCTGTTGGTAAATTCTTTCTTTCTGGCATTTTCCTTTTGGTTTTCCTTATTAAAAATGTAGATCTCTTCTCATTATTAAGGGTACAAAATGAATCAATAGTTCTCTATTTTATTGTCACTAAGAATTTATGGGAGCTTCAGTCATGATGGCAGCATAGATAAATGCAGTACTGGCATCCTCTTACAACCACACCAAGATTGCAACTAAACTACAGAACAACCATCATTGAGAACCACCAAAAATCTACCTGAACAGAATCCTATAACACAGGATATAAAGAAAAAGCCGCGTTGAGACAAATAGGAGGGTTGGAGACACAGAATGGACTGGTCCCATTCCCACTTGTGGTGGTTAAAAATCGGGAGGGATATCTCAGTTGTGTAGGTCATCCCTGAGAAATGAGGGGACTCAGCTCCACACCAAGCCTTAGTTTCACAGCCAGACCAGTGTTCCAATGTCAGGAACAGAAGTCCCATAAGTTCTGGTTGTGAAAACCAGCAGGGATTGTGGCTGCTGGAGTGCTAGTTCATCTTAAAGGGCTGTGCATGGATTGAAATTCATTCACTCTAGGCTACAGCACTGGGGCACCAGGGACATAAAGGGAGGAACTGAGTAGTCTGGCAATAAGGCAGGAGCTGGAGGAGTAGCTTTCTCCCAGACAGAAGTGCTGACAGTGGCCATAGTTCATTTCCTGCGTCCTCACCACACAGAACTATCAGGTGGACTCTATATCCGAGACTCTATCAAACTGGCTATCATTGTCAGCCCTGCCCTGGTGGTTCCATGAAACCCCACCCAACTTGTGGACCCATCCAAACCATTTCCAGGGGTTTTTCCATAAAAATAGACAGTCTTGGATCATGCTTTGGACTTTACTAAAATCTCTCAAACAAGCAGCATCTGGCCTCTGTGTACTTTGTACATCTTGCTAAGTGGCCCTAGGCCTGCCACTAGTGGCAGCCATCCTCAGTTCACAGCTTGGCATCTCCTGGGCACCTCCAAGCCCAGCATGAGTAGCAACCATGTTCAGATCACTCTGTAGCTCATGCTCAGTGGCCTCAAGTAGGGCACAGGTAGAGGCTGACCTTGGCCAGCTCCTCCTGGGAAGTTCCAGAGCCAGTGCACTTGGTGGACAGCTTCAGACCTTGTTGAAGTACCACCCAAGCACCTCCACAAGTGATACACTCAGGGGAAATATTCAGAGGGCACCAGAGCTCCACTGAAGCAAGTGTTGCTCCCTGGGATTGGTCCTTGCACAGCAGATACTACACTGTTGTTGCAGCCAGTCCTTGCAGCAAATTGGCCTGGGGATAAATAACCTCCCACTGATGTGCCAACAGCAGTCAAGATGCAACTACATTAGGAGGGTGCACAGAGTGCACCTGAAGCGGCCAGCTCTGGGGGCCAGAGAGGCTGTGCCACTGGGTCCAACAAGATACTTACTATATAAGGCCATTCTACCAAGAATGGGAGACAGAGCAGCTCTACCTAATATATAGAAACAAACACAGGGAGGCAGCCAAACTGGGGAGACAAAAAAATAGGTCCCAAATGAAAGAACATAACAAAACCCTAGAAAAAGAACTAAATAAAATGGAGTGAAGCAATCTATCAGATGTAGAGTTCAAAACACTGGTAATAAAGATGCTCAACGATCTTTAGAGGGGGTGTAGAGAGAACTTCAAAAAAGACATAGGAAAGATCAAAATGGAGATAGAAAAATATAAAAAGAAGCTATCAGAAATGAAGAATACATTACAGAGAATCAATAAAGAAGATAAAACAAAGGATCAAACCAGTTATTTGGAAGATAAGGAAGCAAAAAATACCCAACCAGAACAGGAAAAAAAAATGAGGATAGTTGCTGAAACCGGCTTGGCTCAGTGGATAGAGTGTCGGCCTGCAGACTGAAAGGTTCCAGGTTCAATTCCAGTCAAGGGCATGTACCTGGGCTGCGGGCACATCCCCAGTGGGAGATGTGCAGGAGGCAGCTGATCGATGTTTCTCTCTCATCCATGTTTCTCTCTATCTCTCTCCCTTCCTCTCTGTAAAAAATCAATAAAATATATATTTTTAAAAAATGAGGATAGTTTAAGGAGCCTCTGGGACAATTTCAAGGGTACCAACATTCACCTCATGGGAATGGTAGAAGGCAAAAAGAGAGGAAGAAATTGAAAACCTATTTAAAGAGGCAGAACGGGAGGAAGGGAGAGAGAACGTGTTTGAAGAAATAATGGCAGAAAATTTCCCTAACCAAGTGAAGGAAACAGTCACACAAGTCCAGGAGGCACAGAGAGTATCAAGCAAGAAGAACCCAAACAAGCTCATGCCCAGACACATCATAATTAAAATGCCAAAAATTAAAGACAAAGAGAGATCTTAAAGGCAGCAAGAGAAAAGCAGATAGTTACTTACAAAGGAGCTCCCATAAGACTATTAGCTATTTGCTCAACAGAAACTTTGAAGGCCAGAAGAGATTGTCAAGAAATAGTCAAATTGATGAAAAGCAAGGACCTACAACCAAGATTACTCTACCCACCAAAGCTATCATTTAAAATAAAAGGCCAGATAAAAAAACTTCCTAGACAAGAAAAACCTAAAGGAGTTCATCACCATCAAACTAGTATTACAAGAAATGTAAAACAGTCTTTAAGAAGAGAAAAAAGATAAAAAACATAAATAATAAAATGGCAATAAATACATATCTATCAATAATTACTTTAAATGCAAATGGGTTAATTGCTCCAATCAAAAGTCATATGGTGACTGAATGGATAAAAAAAATAAGAATCTAACATACAGGCATTTGCAAAAGTAGATTTACAGTTGCGAGTACATGAAGCAATTTATTTTTGTATTATTATTTGCTAGTTAGTGTATTATTTGTATTACAACTGTAAACTTACTTTTGCCTACCCCTATATGCTATCTGCAAGACACTCACTTAAGAGCAAAAGACACACACACACAGACTGAAAGGAAAGAGATGGAGAAAGATATTTCATGAAATGAAAACAATAAAAAACCTGGGGCAGCAACACTTAGATCAGAAAAGAATAGACTTTAAAAGAAAGGCTATATAACAAGAGACAAAGAAGGATTCCACAATTCCACTTCTGGGTATTTATCTGAAGAAACCCAAAACACTAAATTGAAAAGACATATGCATCCATATGTTCATTGTAACATTACTTATAATAGTCAAGATATGGGACAGACATCAGAGGAATGGCAGCCTGAGAAAGCCTCTGGGCCTCTCCCCTGAAATGTCAACAACTTAACCAAGTATAATTCAACAAAAAATTCCCTGCTCAACACAGAGGCACACCTGAGAGACTTGCCTATTAAACATCTAAAGGTGGGCAACCGGGAATAAATGCAGAGATGAGAAGGGAGGAAAGTGCAGACGGCCTGAAGACACAGCCCGGTGGCCAGGAGCTTGTGGCTCAGCCTGGACAGGGGAGGAAGCTGGTGGTAGCAGGCAGTTCCTTCAGCAGGGAGGAACAGGGAGCCACGGGGGGCAGTACAGCAGGGTGAGCAGCCAGGGGAGTGCACAGTGACTAAGCCAGCAAACGCCTGACAGGGCATGGGGTTCTGCCATGTGGCTCTCTACTATCAGGACAGGCCGTGGTGTTTCAGACAAAGAAATGGAACCACAGAGCCCTCTTGCTGCTTGGGTTCCCAAAGCTTGCTCCTGCAGTCAGGCCAAGAATTATGTTACCTGTAAACCAAGAGCTATTATAGTAGAAGGGTTGCTTCCTTCTGTGGCTGATCCCCAGGTGGAGTGCTCAGGGCAGGACCCCATGGAGGTCAGGGGTAGTCATTACAGTGAAGGCAAAACAAACCCCACTCCCAAGCAGTGTGGCTTTACTGTCTTATGGAAGCTGTGTATGTCAAGACTGGGACATCACAAATATAAAAAAATCTTATGATTCAGTGCCATCTACTGGAAAATAGTAGAAAGACCGCTTCAGAGGAAGCTGCTATTGGCCATTAATATAGACATAGATCAATATAAATGCCTAGGCAAAGGAGAACAGCAAATATCATGAATAATCACGGTAACAAGAATGTTCAGAAAGAAAATGAAAAAGCTTCAGAAATCAAGCTGGAACACATGGAAATATGCAATATAAATGACAGAGATTTCAAGATTGTAGTTCTGAAAATAGTGAGATGCGAGAAAATACAAACAGGTAATTCAATGCACTTGGATAACAAATCAATTAACAAAATGAATACTTTACCAAAGAGATTGAAACTGTAAAAAAGAACCAATCAGAAATCCTGGAAATGAAGCATGCAATTAAGGAGATTAAGAGTAAACTACTGAGCACAGAAAACGGAGCCAACCAGATGGAGGAAAGAATTAATAATGAAAATAGAAATGACACAAAGGGAAGAAGAGAGAGACCTGAGCATAAATGAAAATAAAAGAGCTCCATGAGACCTATCAGACTCCATCAGAAAGCAATATTAGAAGTGTTTGGAGAAGTTGGAGAGAAAAAGGAACTCTTATCCTACTGCTGGTGGGAATGTAATCTGGTACAACCACTATGGAAAACAGTATGGCACTTCATAAAAAAACTAAAACTTAAGTTACCTTATTGACCCAGTAATCCCTTTTCTGGGTATCTTCCTGGAAAACTCTAAAACATTTATTCACAAAGATTTATGCACCCCTATGATCATTGCAGCATTATTCACGATGGCCAAAATATGGAAACAATCAAATGTCCTGCAATAGAGGATAAAGATGTGGTATATATGCACAATGGAAGACTTACCCCACCATAAGAAAGGATGAAATAGCGCCATTTGCAACAACATAGGTAGATCTTGAGAATATTATGCTAAGTGATACAATAAGTCAGTCAGAAAAAGCTAAGAACCATATGATTTCACTCATATGTGGGAGATAAAACTGAAACTCATGAACATAAACTGCAGAATGGTGGTTGCCAGAGGCAAGTGGGTAGGGAGAGAAGAAGGTCCTAATATATGGTGACAGGAGAAGATTTGACTTTGGGTGGCGTGCACACGGAGCAATATGCAGATCTTGTAACATAAAAACCCACACCCGAAACCTATATGATCATGTAGAACAATGTCACCCTAATAAATTTAATTAAAAACAAAGATATGGATGCAATGTAATTGTACATTAATAGATGAATAGATAAAGAAGTGGGGCATACACACAATGGACTATGACAGCCATAAAAAAGGATGAAATCTTGCCATCTTCAACAACACGGATGGACCTAGAGCAGTGGTTCTCAACCTTGGCTGCACATTAGAATCACCCGGAAATCTTTTTAAAAATACTGATTTCTGGGCCTCATCCTCCAGAAATTCTGTTTCTTTGTTACTAATGTTGTGGCCCCATCCCATAACATCTAATGTGCAGCCAAGGTTGAGAACCACTGACCTATAGTATATGCTAAATGAAATAAGAGAGACAGGGCAGGATAAATGCCATATGATTTCACTTATATGTGGAATCTAAAACAACAACAACAAAAACCACCACCAACAAAAAACCGAACACGCAGAACAGAAATAGATTCATAAGTAAAGGGAACATTTTGATGGTTGCCTGATGGGAAGGGATGAGTGAAAACAGCAAGGAATTAAAAAGTACAAATTGGTAGTTACAGAGTAGTCATGGGATGTAAAGTACAGTGCAGGGAATATAGTCAATAACATTGTAATAACTACGTATGGTGTTTGATTGGTACTAGATTTATCGAGGTGATCACTTTGCAAGTTATATAAATGTTGTACAGCCAAAACTAATATAATATTGTAGATCAACTGTAATTGAAAATAAAAGAATTTCTAGAAGACAGCCTGCTTTTCATAACCATTTCTCTATTACCAGTCTTTCTCTCAGATCTCTTGGAAGATGGGTCAGGATTTTATGGATGAGGAAAATGAGGCCTATGAAAAATAAAACATTTTCCCAGGGTCTCCAAGTTACTCCATGGCAGAGCTGGGATGGAAATGCCAGGGTCAGAATGTTCCTGATGTTTTTATAGAAGGCTGTGAGCTCAGCCTGTGACAGGTGCTTTTGTTGTTTCATCAGATGGAACTATTGGGAAAGCTGGGCAAACACATTCTGAAGTCTGCACACAAGGGAAGGGCAATCACACATGTGTGTGGAGTTTGAGGCTACATTTTGCTTAATGCTCTGTTTGGGTGAACTTCACTACTTCCTGCCAATGCAGCAATCTCTACACACTAAGGAAACTTGGATTGTTCAATGATACACCTGATTATAATTCTAACTTCAGGAGGCAACACATTTCAAGTCTTTTTCTAGTACATTTGCTAGAGTCACCCTAAGTACAACAGATGAAGCATAAAATCTTTTATGAGCCAGTAAACAGAAGCTTCTGCTGCACAATGTTTCAAGATAAAAGTACTCCTTCTTTTCAATCCTGTAAAGTGGAGAGCTTTAGTCATGTGCTCCAGGATAAAAGGTAATAAAGCCTGATAAACCAGAGACAAATCTTTAGGTTTCTTTAATTCCAGCCTGTCAACAAACATGAGCAGCTAAGCCATAACACCTCTCCCCTTTGAACCCAGGATCAATGTGTGTGAGTTCTCTTGCAAGCTCTGTGAATATGCATGTGTGAAAATGTATCTTAACGTACTTGGGTTTCAAAATCATTTTGGAATCAGACTAAACAGATTTACAAATGGGAAATTAACCAATAGTTCAACAGACTTGTGGTTTTCTTTCATGTTCACATACCATCTCCTTTTTCTCCTCCACACTGGATAAGATAAAAAATTTTACTTTTATGATTTTGCTTTACTGAACAAACACTAATTTGAATGTTAATTGGTGCTCTTCTAGGTAACACAGTAGCTGGATGATGTGCTACTGGGAAACAGCTTCACAATGATGGTTTATTGCTGATAAAGGAAAGGAGAAGCTATGAAAGCTGTCTGTATTGGAGTAAGTTTTGCCCTTGTTTGGTCAATGAAATCAAAGGTAAAGGGTAGGTATGAAAAAGCCTTTTGTTTCACCCATAGTTTGATGATGATTCATATTTCATTTCCTAAAAGATAAAAATATTTCATCTTTAAAGCAGTGCAGGCATTCCACTTACAAAATTAATTTATTTAAATATTAATGATGCCCAGGGAGGCATAGTTAAGTTAAAAAAAACACACATACATACATAAGTTTAGGTGTCAACGTGTCCTGGGTTCAAATCCTATCTTCTCCACTTGCTGCTACGACCATTTATGTTATTCACCCCCATTTGGCCTCTGTTTATTCATCAATGAAAAGGGGTTTACCACATTCTTTCAGGATTTTGATAGGAATTTTGATGTCAGTAGGTTTCCAAACACAGAGCAGATGCTCAGTATGTGATTTTAATATGAATTAAAGTAATACTAATTGGTTTAGATGCTATTTTATCATAAATATATCTCAAACACATGGTTTGCCATCCTCCTCCTAGATAATGGGAGAATTTTAATGTTTTTAAAATTGATTTCAGAGAGAGGAAGGGGGAGAAGCTACATCCTACTGGGGATCAAGCCCACAACCCGGGCATGCCCCCTGACTGCGATGCTCAACCACTAAAGCACACTGGCCAGATGCAAATGAGAGAGTTTTAGAATGTATTTTCTCTGATCTTAAATTGTAACCACCTGGTATTTTTATTTTATACTAGTGACCCAGTGCACGAAATTTGTGCACATTAAAAGGAAATTAGAGAAAATATTTTAATATTGCTCTTTGCCTTTTCTCTATAATAGAAGTGTCAGAGATGAAAGAAAATTAGTAAAATGTATATGAAAATCTTCCTCCTGTCAGAGTCTGGGGCACACCACAGGAACCCAGAGTCTTTAATATTGCTCTTTGCCTTTTCTCTATAATAGGAAGTGTCAGAGATGAAAGAAAATTAGTAAAATGTATATGAAAATCTTCCTCCTGTCAGAGTCTGGGGCACACCACAGGAACCCAGAGTCAAGTACCCGCCCACCCACGTGCGCCTCAAAATCGTGCGAGACCCAGACTCGGCTGGCCCCACTCCCATTGGGTTAGATCCACAGGGTGGGGGGCGCACCTTCAGATCCTCCATCAAGCCCTGCATGGCAGGGGGTGCGGACTCAGGTCCCCCGCCCTGGTGCTGGGGCAGGGGGAGGGGCGGCCTGAGGTTCCCCAGTCTGGTACCAGGGCAGGGGGTGTGCCCTGAGGTCCCCCGTCAAGCCCCACTGAGTGTGGGGCGTGGCCTGAGGTCCCCTGCCCCAGCCCAGTGCCACGCAGCCTCAGGTCCCTGCTGATTGCTCGTTAAGGCACTTTACTGGAACTCGGCCTCTGCTGTAGGCACAGCCATCTTGACCGTTACGGCATGATGGTCAATTTGCACATTCCCTCTTTATTAGATAGGATTGCCTTTAACTCCTTTAAATGATTCACTATGATTGGTGTTTATTTATATTTTCTGAAAAACATTTAGTTTATCACCATCAGTTCACACACATCACTTCTCCCTCCTAGGTTTATTACACTTCTTAAAAAACACATATTTTTAACTTTTTATTTTGAAATAAGTATAAATTCATAGAAATTTGCCAACAAATCTATAGGGAGGTCCAACTCAACCTCCACCCTGTTTCCATCAATGTTGGCATCCTGAATAGCTATATACAAAAACAAAACCAGTTCATTGAAATTGATACTACCCACAGAGCTTATTCAGATTTATACATGCTCCTGTGTGTGTGTGTGTGTGTGTGTGTGTGTTGTGTGCGTGTATACTTCTATGAAATTTAATGCTGTGTAACTACTACCCAATCACAATATGTAATTGTGCCATCAGAACATGGCTCCCTCATACTGCCCCCTTTTGGTCAACACCCTTTCACAATCCTTGTTTACTTCTAATGTGTTCTCCATTTCTTTAATTTTTATTTTAGTAATCTTACATAATAATAGACAGACATGTAAATTGACCATCCCTCCATAACACTCACCAGCCAATCAGGAGAGTATGCAAATTAATACAACAAAGATGGTGGTTAATTTGCATACATAGGTGCGAAGCGGCAGAGCAAAGATGGAAGGCTCCGGGCTGGAGTGAAGGCCTGGGTCCCAGGTGCCGGAGGAAAACTGGTGCCAGCAGCCAGGGTAAGGGAAGGCCTATTGCACAAATCTCTTCATGCAACGGGCATCTAGTCTATATATATAAAAGCCTAAGCGCCTGGCCGACTGGCCGATAGCTATGACGCACAATGACCACCAGGGTGCAGACGCTCAACACACAGGCATAGACACATGGAACAGACTAATAAATCTCAGAGGAAAGAGGGGAGGGGGGATGGCAGGAAGAGATTAACTAAAGATCTTATATGTACGTGCACTGGTGGCCTGGCCTGTGGGGATCCGGCCAAAACTGACTCTCTGGCAAACCGACCCCCCTCAGGGGTCCCAGATAGCAAGAGGGTGCAGGCCAGACTGAGGGACCCCAATGGTGCACGAATTCATACACCGGACCTCTAGTGTTTCCTATAAATGGAATAGTAACTTTAGAGGCTGGTGCTTTTTGTTCACTCTGCATAATACCTTTAAGTACTGTATCATCTAAATTGATGTATCAATAGTCTTTCCCTTTTTATGCAGTAGTATTCCATGGGATGAATGTACCACATTTTGCTTAACTATTCATCTACCGAAGGACCCTTGGGGATTTTCCAGCTTTTGGCTAAAACAAAGCAGCTATGTACTTTCATGTCTGAGAGAATATGTTTTTATTTTCCTGAGGTAAATGCCATAGAGTGCAATTGCTGAGTCATATGGTAAGCCCATTTTTTTTTAGTTTAAAAAACCTGGAAAACTATTTTCCAGATTGGCTGTACCATTTTGGATTTCCATGAGTGGCCCAGTTTTTCTGCATCTTTGCCAGTATTTGAATTATAATTATTTTTTATTTTAACCATTCTGATGTGTATAGTGGTATCACATTGTGGTTTAAACCTACATTTTCCAAAAGGCTAATGAAGATATTTTCATTTGCTTATTTACTATCTGTGTAACCACTTTGTGAAAGTGGTCTTTTTCTGTATTTTGTTCATTTGCTAATTAGATTGTTTGACTGTTTACTATTGAGGTGAGAGTTATGTGAAATGCATATGCTACTAGTTCTTCCAGCCAGTTATGTGACTATCCTTCTGCCCATACCACACCGTTTTGATTACTATAGCTCTATAGTAGGTCTTGAACTTTATTCTTCTTTGTAAAAAAATTTTTTTTGCATCTTCTAGCTTCTTTGCCTTTAGAATAAGCTTGTTAATATTTATAAAAAACCCTGCTGTGATTCTGAAAGGAATTGTTTTAAGCCTATAGATCAATTTAGAGAGAAGTAACATTTTTACTTTGTTGAGCTGTCCATTCAATGAAAATAGTATGTCTCTTCAGTTGTTAGGTCTTTGATTTCTTTCATCAGCATACTGTAATTTTCAGCACACAGATGCATATGTTCTGTTAGATTTATATCTAAGTATTTCATTTTCTTTGAAGCAATTGCATATGATACTGTGTTTTTTTTTTAAAAAAAAATTACTTATTTTAGTTTCCAGTTGTTCGCTGTTAGTATATAGAAATGTCACTGAGTTTTTTATTTTGTGTATTGATCTCAGATCCACTACTTCTATGAAGGTTTCTCAGTTTCTCAGTCTCTCTCTCTCTCTCTCTCTCTTTCTTTGTGATTTTTCTATGTAGAATATGCCACCAAAAACCAGAAACTTTTACTTTTCTTTCTTTCCAAATGGCATGGCTTTTATTCCCTTTTGCTGTCTATTGTACTGACTAGAACTCCCAGAATCATGTTGAATAAGAGTAGTGAGATTGGACATTCCTCCTTTGTTTACAGCTGAGAGGGAAGCATTCAGTCTCTCATCATTAAGTGTGATGTTGGCTGTAGGTTTTTGTAGAAGCTCTTTATGAGGTGAGGCAGTTCCCCTCTGTTCCCAGTTTGCTGGGACTATTTTTTTCTTAATCGTAAATGGGTGCTGGATTTTTTTCAAATGCTGTTTATATGTCAATTGATATGATCATATGATTTTTCTTCTTGAGCAGGTTGATATGGTGGGTTGCATTGTTTGAATTTCAAACGTTAAACCATCCTTGCATACCTGGGATAAATCACTTGGTTGTAATGTATCATTCCTTTCATACGCTGCTGAATTTTATTTGCTAATATTCTGTTGAGGACTTTTGTGTGAAATGCATATGCTACTAGTTCTTCCAGCCAGAGTCTGTGAATGCTAAATACTTTTAATCTTATTTATTTGAAATTTCTTCATTTTGCTCTCACTCTTAAGTAATAACATTTCTGGTTAAAGAAATATTAGTTGAAAGTGATCCCCCCTTCCCAGAATTTTAAAGACATTATCCTATTATTTTCTGACTTTGCATAGAAAAGTATGCTGTTGTCAAGTTTTCTTCCCTTTATAAATAACCTGTCTTTTCTCTCTGTGTGCTTTTAAGATTTTCTTTTGATATTTGTTGTTTTGAAGTTTCCCCAAAGTGAGCCTATGTGTGGGTGTTATTTTAAAATTTTGCTTGGGATTTTGTGTTGTGTTTAATCGTAAGACTCAGCTCCATTTTCAGTTCCAGAAGTCTCGTTAGTTGTACCTTCTATTATTGTCTTTCCCAGTTATTTTTAGTCTTGTCTTCTGGAATTCCTTTTAGACATAGACGGTGTTGGTCATTTTATCCTGTCTCTGTATAATTGCCCTTTCTTGTTTTTTTTTCTTCCCTCACTTGAGGATATGTTTAGAGAGAGGAAGAAAGGGGGTATGTGTGTATATATATATGAGAGAGAGAGAAACATTGCTGTGAGAGAGGAACATTGGTTGTCTCCCATATGTAACATGACCTGGGTTTCAAACCCACAACCTAGGTATGTGCCCTGGCAGAGAATCAAACCCACAACCTTTTGGTTTATGGGGTGATGCTCTAATCGACTGAGCTACCAGCCAGGGCCATAGTTTTTTTAAATTTCTCCTCAGATTGTGAGATTTCCTAAGATTTATTTCTCATTGATTATTTCTCTCTTCGGTTGAATAACCTGTTCTAGCAGTGTTGGCGGTCCTGATCAGGTCTATGTAAATGTGTTGGTCTACAAGTATTCTAGTTTTTCTCTAGGCATGCTGGCTTATACGTCCTTGTCCCCTTTGAAGTGGAACATGGCCTTGTGACTTATTTTAACTGAAATGTCACTGCTTGCAGATGCTGTAGAGCCAGAACAGAATTTGTCAAGCTTCCTTTATCCAGCTTCAGTAACATGCTGAAACGGGGCCTCTATGAGCATGTGTTCCTGAGTGGCTATGATAGACAGACACACCTGTCAACCTGCACCAGATATACAATTTGAGAAGAAACAGAGATTGAGTTGTGGTAAGTGTCACTGAGGTTGGGGATTGTTTATTACTGCAGCATTACTCAGCCTATGCTGACTGATACACTTGGGGATTCCCTGCAAAAGACAGGTATTGTAAGTTCAGGTTCCATTCCTCTAAAAAGGGAGGTATTGTAAGTTCAGAACTTTTGATTCAGAGCAGATAATTTTTTTCTTTGCCTCCCAATGCCTAGGCCAGAAGGCAAACTTATTTGTTGTTTCCTTTGATTGTAAGTTCCTCTGCTCACATCCCATTTTATTAAATGATCTATAGCCATTTTTTTTTTTGCAGGGGCCATTAGTCTTTCTGTTCATTTTCCTGTTGCTATATAAGTATCAGAGTCCTAGCCCAAAGGCCTGAGGCCAATACCCATTTCTGAAATACCCATATTCACTGTCATTTCCTTCTGGAATCTGAAGATTTCCTTTCCTTTCTTTCAAACTCAGCCATGTATTCATTCGTTGTTGTTGTTGTTATTTTATTTCAGCCTTCTTTTCTATATGCTTGCAGTAAGGAGGGGACTGTAGGCATTCTAAGTTCCATCACTCTGCTAGAAATCTCCCTAAGATCATTCTTACTTAGCAAATAAAATATAATAATGTGAAAGGGCAATGATGGAAATTTCATTTTGAATTGGGGGAAAATTGAGGTGATATGTTTGAATTAACTCTGCAGATAAACAGAGTAAATTAGAAGCTAACAAATCTCAAATGAGAAATGTTTTGATTTTAACTTTTGACAAATATTTCTAAGTGAAATTCATAATGTCCTATCTTAGAAAACAAAATGTAATTGACACTTGTATTTATAACTCAGGTCATCATTGTGAATGTCAGTTAATTGATAGAGTACTTGCTATATACCAGGCACCGTATTAAGAACATTACCTATATGATCTCAACTGTTCTTTATAACCAGTGTGGAGGTAGGTATTTATAAATCACTTGCCCAAAGTCACACAGCAGGTAAGCAATGAAGTCCAGATGAGGTGACCGTAATCTTATATCTGTGCCTCCTCCATTAGAACACAAACTCCTGGATGACAGGGGCCAATCTTACTCTAATTTCAAAACATCTACAGAATCCAAATTCTTCCTTCTGGGTCCACTGCTAAGACCCTTATCTCCCTAGATTAACGTGAGACTCCTACTGGCCTCCTGGCTTCTGCCCATGCCCTTTAGTCTATGATTAAACCCAGCAGCCAGAATACAACCTTCACACCTGAAGTGATGCCACTGCTCATAGCTGTGCCAGAGCCATTTCCCTTCTGATGTGGCCAGCTTAGCCCAGGTCTTTGCTGTTCTAATAGCCCTACATTATGCAGCCCCCGTTGCCTCTCCAACCTCAGTCCCTAATCCTGTTACTGGGCCACTCCAATCACAGTGGTCTCCTTGCCATGCATACTCTTGCTCAGAGACTTTGCACTGGCTATTCCCTCTGCCTGGAATTCTCCTGGATATCTGCTTGGCTTATGTCTTCACATGCTCCAGATTGTGGCTCAAATGCCACTTTCTCAGTGAAGCTCTCCATTCTTTTCAATATGACAACTCTCCTACCTTCATCTCTGTACCCCTTCCTCTACTTAATTTTTCTCCACTGTGCTTATACCATCTATTATTTCATTTTATTTGTCATCTGCTACCCCAACAGAATAGAAGCTCCAGATGATCAAAATGTAGTGACTCCTTTTTTTTTTATTGCACTCAAGACTGCTTTAGTAGAAACTTACTAAGTATTTGTTAAAAGAATGAGTTTCTTTCTTTCCAACTGACATAGCACCATGTACATTGTAAGTATTTAATACATATTTGTTAAATTGAGCTCTTTACTCTTAAAAAGGTTCCCACATTACTTGGCTCTTATGCAGGCATAGGAAAGTACATAACCCGAGAATCATACAGAACCAATTACTAAATCAAAGCACAACACATCTTGTCCCAGGGCAGCTTTCTTCCCCAGGACAATCTTCAGCTACACTGTCCTGGCGCATTTGCCTCTCCCTTGTCAGCACCAGGAGGAATATCAATGTCTGGCTGCTGATTGGCCCTGAGTGGGGTAGAGTTCCCTAGGGCAGACAAGGGCTGGTGGGGGAAATCCCCGATTCCTGGGAAATTGGGATGTGTATGTAGAGAACTGTGAAGTCATATGGAAAGGTCAGCCACCTTTTTATTTATTTTTATTTTTTTAAAATATATTTTATTGATTTTTTTACAGAGAGGAAGAGAGAGAGAGAGTTAGAAACATCAATGAGAGAGACACATTAATCAGCTGCCTCCTGCACACCCCCCTACTGGGGATGTGCCCACAACCAGGGTACATGCCCTTGACCGGAATCGAACCTGGGACCTTTCAGTCCGCAGGTCGACACTCTACCCACTGAGCCAAACCGGTTAGGGTGAGCCAGCTTTTTAGTGTTAAGTCTGCGTACCTTACTAAGTGTGTCAAGCTGGAGGAGGTGGTGGCAGATAACAGTAGTTGAGATCAAGCAGGGATCAAAAGTAAAACTAGCACAATGTAGAGGGCCAGACAGACTGAGGTGAGCAGGACGGCTCTACAGCTCACTGCGGAAAGGGCGCATATTTCCACACTTCTTGTGAGGGCCCTGCTAGTCATGTGTGCTAGGATTAAATACTCTAGTTCAAGGACATGACGAAGGCCAGACACTTTAGCTCTCTTAGCTTTCCTGCCAAAGTATGACTACTTTCCACCCCCTGCTGGGAGCTGAGTAAAATCCCCTCATGTGGTGCTGCACTGTAATAACACTTTTAAATCTCCTCCAGGGCATAATACTACCTTAAATCAGTGATTCCCCAGAATTCAAGAAGTAGAGCTGGAAAAAGTTTGAGAAGCACATTCCTAAATGATAAGTGTCATGATAAGAATGAAGCCGGGTCACTGGGTAGAAACTGGCAGGGTGGGTGCTATCTCATCAACAGAGGGCTCTTTGGGGAGCACCATCTGAGCAGCGGGCTGAATGAAGGGAGGAGGGGGCCATGCAGAGATGGGGGCCAGGAACCAGGGCGATGGCTCCAGGCAGAGAGAGCAGCGTAAGCAGAGTTCCTGATGGGGAGCCTGCTGGAACAGCCAGGAGGCCAGCACGTCTGTGTGTATGCTCAACTTCTTCTCTGTAGTCGTTGATTTATGTATATTTTAAAATCCTTACATGGTTACCATGTGCCTTTAGTTATACAGAAAATTCCTTAAATACAAGAACCAGATTGCATATATGTTTAAAATAACTCTCCATGGCATTGTTAACAGTGCCAGAAATGGAATAGATTCTTAATAAATGCATAAATACATGGAGAAAAAATTGAGAAGTGGACAAGCCTTGTGTGTGTGTGTGTGTGTGTGTGTGTGTGAGAGAGAGAGAGAGAGAGGGTGTGGGAATGGAAGATTTATTTTTAACCTGTTTAACTTTATATTACTGGGAGACACTTAGCCAGAGATGTCTGAAAGCCAATTAACACCTTGGAAAATTCTGAAAATGAAAAGTTGGTGGGAATATCATTTTTCATGACATTCCCAAACCTTGGAGAACTCCAACTCAGCGTGATGAAATGGGAGCTTTTCTTGATGGGATACAGTTAAACCAGTCAGATGCCAAACGACTTTCATTTGCTAAATTTGAGGGTGGGGCTTGGGAGACGCCAAAGTGAAAGGTAGTAATGGAAGTTGAATCTGTACCAGGGGGTTTTAAATTTCCCTTCCCAGTGCTAAGAAACCAGGTGGATACACTATGAGAAGGTTGAAGAGGCTGGAATAAAACCAAATTATATAAACAGAAAACCTGACAAATCTAATCTCACTGTCTTGAAGAGACGCTTTAAGTTTGTGACAACTGCCACAGGCCTGACTATCCCCTCAAATGAGAAAAGGAGAAAGAAGAGTGTTCCGAGTCCCTGTATTAGTCTGCTCAGGCTGCTGTAACAAAGTACCAAGGCAGGTGGCTTAAACAACAGAAATTTATTTCCTCACAGTTCTGGGGGCTAGAAGTTTGAGATGAAGGTGTCAGCAGGATTTGTTCCTTCTGAGGCCTCTCTCCTTGGCTTGTAGATGCCATCTTCCCCTTTTGTCTCCCCTGTGTGTGTCTGTGTCCTAACCTTCTCTTCTCATAAGGACACCAGTCATAATGGAGTAGGGCCCCCTCTACTGACCTCATGTTAAATTAATTACCTCTTTAAAGGCCCTATTTCTAAATACAGTCCCATTCTGAGGTACTGGGGGTTAGGGGCTTTGCAAGGTGCAATTGAGCCAATAAAAGCCCCTCACGGAGTAGTTCACAGTGACAGGAACTGAGACGCCACCATCATGGTGGTACTTCAAGGGCTTGCCTGCTCTCCTGCTCAAAAGCAGCTTTTGGATGGTGGTCCAGACAGGACCTCATGTCCAGACCAAGGAGGCTTAATTGCAATCCCATATCACAGAGCTACCTTGAGAAATCCGAACGGGAAGTGACCTGGACCCTTCACCAACGCCTTCACCTCAGAAGACATACATCTGCCCTCTAACAATGCAGAAGGTGTTCCTTCCTCCCAAAATATGAGAAGCTGCCCCAAAGCTCAGTTTCCAGATGTCAGCAGGCAGCCCTCTGAAGGCCACTGCTAGCATGAGAGCACCACGGATGGAGTTCTCCTTGGGTGTATGGCATAAAGCCGGCTTGCATGTTAATATTATTTTTACTGTTTATTAGGAGAATCTTGAAAGCTGGTACAAAAATATGTGGGAACTCTTACAGAATTTGATGAGCATAAAGGATTATATTTTAAAGTCAGATTTTAAAGAACAAACTAACTTGGCAAAAACTTTTGAGTGTGCAATGGATCTTGCATTTACAAAAAAACCCCACACAAACAAACTAGCAAGAGTTAGTCAAGAGATTTTAGGTAGAGTTTTCAAAACAAGAGACTGACAAGCTAAATCTTTTCCCTGTAAGGAGTTTAGGCACATTTTGTTAATGCCTCGTGTTCCAAACAAACAGTAACAAAGCACACCAGAGTACGTCCTCTGAATCCAGATGCTTCTGATCTCATTCCTGAAGTGAGTGGAGAGTAACAGCTGGCATTATTAGAACAGATACAAAATTTGGAATTTTATCAGTATGAGAGATGCCTTCTCTAACTTTTTGCCATAAGTTTTCAACAATGACCTGCCCCTCAAATTTTCTTCTCAGTCTGAGGATACCCACCCTGTTAAGACAAAGAATACCCAAGGGCCAATCATCTGAGAACCAGGCGAATTATTAAGACTACACCAACTTTTTCCATGTATCAGATTAGATCACCAGAAATCTGTTAAGTTCAAAAGACATGGCTTCATATTATGCTCTTGGGTTTTGGGGTTTTATATAATGACATAGCCATATGAAAACCCTTCCCATAAAAGAACTGTTAAGTATGTCTGTTACATAATCCAATGTCAACAACATTAACCTATAGGAGTTCTTGGATTATAATTCTGGAAAACATTTTTTCTAATGAGCTATTATAAACCTCTTCTTAAATAATGAAATCTACTTGATTCATTACATTTCTCTCTCTCTCTCTTTTTTTTTTTTTGGTCTTGGCTGCAATTACAGCAATTATCCTTATCTGAATTTCTCTGGCACACATATTGTGCCCAACTGCTATTGTATTAATTCTTGTTTTAATGGTTCTTATATACTTTTACTATTTTTTAATAAGCCCAAATAAAATCTATTTTGGATGTAGAGAGATATAAATAACAGATAAAACTTCCCGTCTCTCATGCTGTCTTATGAAATTTGATGAAGAGTTCTTTTTGTGTAAGAGCATTTTTTATGTAATAAACAAAAGTAAAACAAGTTATCCAGGTGTCTTGGTTAGGATGGGGTATTGCAGCTAGGACAGAGAGGGAAATAAATATTTTACACTGGCTTATTGGCAAATTGGTTTTCTGAAGTGGCTGTGAAAATTAAATTCCATAACCTCATAACCAGCTATTTAATCTCATAGCTCCACCTACATTATTGAAAGGTTTTATATTGACTTTACGAAAAGGTGACTTGTAGTCCGGTTAGTAACACCCCAGTTATAAATAAGGAAAGAGAAACAACAGATCCCAAGTCTTCTCAAAGACTCTTCATTGTTACCACCTAACCAACAACAGACCCTGTAAAAAAAATGGTGACTCCAGGAGGGCTCCGAACCTTGGAATCAATCAAATCTATTCACCTCTGTTGGCACTTTTCCTTCCTGTGCCCTGTCTACAAAGTAATCCTAGAGATAGTGGTAAAGGTCATTGACCTTCTCAGGTACCTTATTACAACTAAACGATTCCTGCAAAGTCTTAGAAATCATTCCAGAGTTTCAACCCAGGAATTGTAACAATGAAAGATTTCAAAAAACATCTGACTAACTTTATTTTTTTAATGTGAGCAAACACATCATGAGCCTACAAATCTTTTACGAGAAAATTCTTCTTATGGGGGAATTGAGAACCAATTGGATAAACTTGAAAAAGTACTCCCTTCTCTCAGAAAACCTCATATGTAAAGATCAAAACTCATGAAGGAAAATTGGGGATGATTAATTTTTTAAAAAAATATATTTTATTGATTTTTTACAGAGAGGAAGGGAGAGGGGCAAAGAGTTAGAAACATCGATGAGAGAGAGAGAAACATCGATCAGCCGCCTCCCGCACACCTCCCACCGGGGATGTGCCAGCAACCAAAGTACATGCCCTTGACCAGAATGGAACCTGAGACCTTTCAGTCCGCAGGCTAATGCTCTATCCACTGAGTCAAACCGGTCAGGGCAGGGATGATTACTTTTATCACAACTGCTTCACTATACTAAAAGGTTTCTTGTAATATTCCTTTTGGTAGTTAATTCCCAGTCCCAAATACATTTGCTTACTTAGTTTAAAGATTGATTCAGTTTATAAAAACTACTTTCAAGACATTCATTATGTCAAGTGCAAGAAAGCTAAGAGGTAATCTTTTTGACTCACCTAATTTAGATAAATTAAAATCCTAAATACCTCTTGTTGTATAGAGAAAATTTATTCAGGTCTCCCTTCCTTCCTTCCTTCCTTCCTTCCTTCCTTCCTTCCTTCCTTCCTTGTCCTTAAACTCCCTTAGCATGTGATGCAACCAGTCCTTCCTTCCTTCCTTCCTTCTTTCCTTTTCCCATACCCCTGGTTTATTTAATGTTTTTGCTATGTGTGTGTGTTAGTAGTTTAGCATAGCTCATTTTTTCAATGAAATCTTATTTATAGCAGAGAAAATTCCCTAAGAACACAATTTGAAAACTACACCTCGAATTCATTCTCTAGTTCACAGCCAAGTCTCTAGAAGTTGTTCTTCTGAGCCTACAGGTACTTGTCATATTTTCTGAAACACCCAAAATAGGCAGCACTATAATTTCTACAAATCAGCAAATCAGACCCCTTGTATCAGTCATGCATGGTTCAGTTGCAGAGAACTGAGCTAATTTAAGCAAATATGGAGTTATTGTGCAGTGTGCAGAATCACTAGGATGATTTTAACTATAGAACTGGGTACTGCAGAGCCCATTTGACTAAGAGAAAGCTTCCCCTCACCCGGACAACTGTGACTCCAAAGGCAGGAACCCAGTAGGTACTGGAAAGCCAGGCCACACCTGTGCCCTTAGTACTAGAAAAATGGATGCTTTGCACCCGACTTTCAATGCTATCAAATAGCAGTGCTCTGGCACCTTGGCAAATGATGCTGAAGAAAACCCAACAGCCTCTGCAAACGCCTTGGTTCCCATTTCCGGAACCCACACATTTGATATTCCAGACTCAGTCTGCTTCCTGCCTCCAAAGTAAAGAAAGGCAAACCAGGAGGAGACAGGGGTGGACCATGCCAGCAGGTTGCCCTATCTACCTACCCCAGCTACTTAGTTCCATGCTAGGGAAAATGCTTGGACCTTTTCTTTGACAGCACTCTAAAAAGGTCCAGAATGTGCCCCAAACCTATTGACCTGCTATGAAACTCTCTTCTATAAATTTTTGTTTTGATAATATTATATTTCAATCATTACTTGTGCTTAAAAAACAAATTTCATCAACGTTTCACTTACTCTCTAGATCAACACGACTTTCCATTCGTCTGAAATGTGTTTCTATTTTAACTATGCAAGGGGTATCACGTTACACTGAAATACTCTGAGCCTCACAGTCTTTGCTCATCACCTTCTTGGCTTCCCACTTGGTAGATGGAGGTTTCCTCAATCCTTTGCTCTCACCTCCTACCTACTCTTATGTGCAGGAGGAAAAATTCTGGCAACTCTGTCCCCTCTGTTCCTTAAATTCACACATCTCCTCACCCCCAGGAATGGTCACCATCACTGTTACCACGTTGGGATAAAAGAACAACCACATAGGTACTCAACAACTCTCATGTGTGGAAAAAAGTCTCCCAAATTAGTCTAAAATCTTCTCAAGTCATTTCAAATCATTCTTGCTTGCTGAGTCTGAGGGTTCAAAAGACAATTTGTTACAGAAACAGCAACCTGTCCGGCTGGCAAGCTGGTAAGGGTCACACGTGCAAAAATTAACTCAAAACAGATCGTGGGCTTAAATGCACGATACATACTAGTAAATATAAAACTTACAGAAAAAAATGAGACATGATTGAGGACCTTGACCTTCATGAAGAGTTCTTTGACATATCACCAAAACCACAATCCATAAAAGAAAAAACTGATCAATGGAGCTCATCCATAAAAGACCCGCTGAAGAGGAAGGAAAGGCAAGTCAACCATTCAGAACATGGTCCACACAGGCATCTGGCCGCCGCGAGAAGGAGGTGCTGCTGCTCTTCTCGGTTTCACATGAGTTTTACTTTCAAATTCCTGAGCGCACACAGACGGTGGGAATGCCTCGCGGCTGCCCTTTCCCCATGGCTGCCTACGGTCACATTTCAGACAGGCCTTTATAAGAAAGACAGCGACGATTAAAAGGCAGCGGAGGGCCCCTTCACCAAGACCCAGACCTCATGTCAGTGGGGCAGTTTTTCATGGAAATTATTTCTAAAACCAAATGCGACTGCAAAGCGGTTTTTGCTTTCTTTTGCAGACTTCCTTTCTCCTCCTCTTCTCCATTTTCACTGAAGAGAGGGGGAAGGAGAAATGGTGAAAATGCTACCGAGAAGAATTTCAGTTGGGCTCGGATGGTGGAGGGGGCAGGAACCCAGCACCCTGCAGAAGTAGAGGTTTACAGGTGTTGATCACTGGGGCCTGCTCAGGTTGTAATTCGGGGCAGCTGAGCACCATGCTTTCCTTACTTCCTCTTGGTAAACCTCTGAGAATGACGAGCTTGCCCTCAGCATCAGAAAGGACCTGTGTCCTGCCTGCAGTCCCTCGGCGCCTGTCCCCAAAGCGGAGCTCACATCCTGCCTGCAGGACGCATCTGAGGGAGAATATGAAAACAGACCCCAGCGATGGCTGAGGTCTCTGTCCCTTCTCTCCTCCACGTCTGCTCACATCCTCTGTGAAATGCACCCCACCTCCCTCACTCCTCCCATCCCCTAAGTACACTGAAGTAACAGAAAGAGGGAATCAGTCAAGTGGAAAATGATTAAGCAGGCAGGTTTATCTCTGGGCACAAGCTGCTGAAGTGGGGGGAATGAAACTCCCGGGGAGCGGGAGTGAATTAAGGATCTGCCTCTTCCGGGCTCTCCCCTCAAGGTGCCCCGGTCTCCCCCTACGCTGCCTGAGCGACACACTGCGCATGTGCAGAAGAGCAGCCTAGGACCTGGGCTTGACTCAGCCTCCTCCCGGGCTCTGTGGCTTTGAGGCCAGGGCAATGGGATGCGGTGTCCCGGGGTGACCCAAGGGGCAGCCACTGGAGTGAGGAGAGCGAGGCACTCTCCACAAGTGCAAAACTTAAGGAGGCCCCAAAGAGTAATCAAGATCATTTATAACTTAATGTGATATCTTAAAAATCAAAATTCTTGCAAAAATCCATGATGAGCAAACTATGAAAATTTTAAATAAAGGCAGAGTCAACAGGACTTTGGGGGAGATCGTAAAATTCTGTGCATTAAGGTAAAATGACAATGTACAGGTTCGAAAACATACCCAGGTGTCCAAATGGCACCAACGGTGGGTTTCTGGAGATCCTGGCTCAGTACCGGGTCTGCAGCCTCTGAGACCTGGTGTCACCAAGGGCTGGGAGACACCTGCTGCTCCTGCCCTTCCCAGGAGCCCGTGTCTGAGTGTTAAAGAAAGCCAGGCACATGGGGCTTTCCTGAACATAAAGCTGAACGAGGCCCTGGCAGGGAGACTGTGTTTAGACTCTCTCTGACTCACTGTCCTGTTTATTTCCCATCCAGGCCCAAATGAATTACCCCACAAGGCCAGGTGCGGCTGGGAGGACATTCCCAAACATGCCACCAAGAGGGGACCTGGGCAGGGCCCATCCTACTGACCAGTTCATTTTCTGGAACCACAGTTCCCCTTGCTTGGGCAAACTTCTCATTCCTCTCTTCTCACTGCGTTCCTTTATTTCTATCCAGGAGCTGTAAAAATCGCAGGCCTCAAGCCCCTCCAAGAGCTGGAGGAATAAACATCTCGGATGCATTTTTAATCAGCTGTGACTCTGCCCCTGCAGGAACTTTACAGCCAGGTGGGCTGAGAGTGCATCTCGGCATTTTGCAGAAGGGCAGGAGGAAACACCAGCCGCCCTCAGCAATTCCTACAGTGAGGCTGCCCTGGCTCCTGCAGCCCCTCCACTTCCTGAAGCCAGTATCTACCCACCTGCGCTGCCAATGCGCTTGGCTGTGAGACAAAGGGTCCATTATCCAACAGGCTCAATGTTCCCCAGGTACGGGGAAGGCATGGAGGCACTTATTCTTATCTTCATTTTATTTCGCAAAGCACGGGCTGTCTGTACCAAGAACTGAACCTCACGCATTTCCTGCAGAGCACAAAGGAGAAATTCCACTCCTCATCTGGTTCCTGGTGCTCTTGCCTCCAGCTCGAAGGGTTTAAGAGAGCAGGATGCTCCATAATCCAGCGGGAAAGCCCCGCCTGGTACCAGGGGGAAGCCTGTGTCATCCTGACACTGCCCTGGCCCACTATGCTCCTTGGGCGTTATCTCATCCCTTCAGGTCCCTCGCTTTCATCTGTAAATGAAGTGGTAGGAAACCTGGGCTACTGCTTCTGCCATTTAATCAACTATGTAACCCCAAAATTAAAAAGCAGATTTTCTGTGTGTCTTTTTTTCTCTTATTTGTGAAACGAGGAAGCTGGATTATAAGCTAAAATGAAGAATACAAATTTAATGTTAAAATTAATAACGCAAATAATAATAGGGTCTTTTTTTTGTTTTGTTTTATTTTGGTCTTTTTTGGACAGCTAGGACATTGTCTGAATCCTGTCTGCTCTCATCATCTGCAGGTGAGGAACAAATTCAGGGTACTTCCTCATGTCTTCCTTCTCTTTTCTTCTTCATGCAAAGCATTTGGTAGGTTTTACATAGAATTTAGCTGTCTCATGCTAAATTCTAGGGGCCAAACCCTGAAGCTTTTTCTAGTTAACCCAGTTCCTGTCCCCTCTTTCCCCTGATCCCCAAAAGTCTGCAAACACAGGTACTGAGTGGAAAACTTGAAATGGCAAGTTAAGCATATGAAACACCAGCACAACTGGCAAAGAGGTCTAAGTTCTCATACCTGTACATTTTGTTAAAGGGCCAGAAAAAAAACCCAGCAGAGCAAGATAGGAAGTGAAATGTCCAATATGAAAAAGTGACCAATCAGTGGTAAGGCAGAAAGAGAGAATCCTCCTGTTTTTCTTACAAACTCACTGAAGGAAAAGCTTTGCCAAACACGTGCCACGCCCCTCCATCCTTTCGTGTGGCAGTGGGATGAACAGCCCTGAGTTTACAGCTGTCGCTAACAGTCATGGGCGTTTGGGCCACATCGCACCTCTTTTTCCTGGAGCCATTCACACCCTCCTCTGGACTGCCAGACAGTAGCCTGGTGCTGGTGCAAACCCAGCTCCCAGGGCTCAGACCTCAACTCTCCAGGCTTCTGAGACGGGAAGGAGGTTCCTGATAAACAACACTCATTCTGCAGTCTGTCCCCCACTCTTCCCTGTATCCGGGACACAGGCAAGTACTGCTAGCGTGTTGGCTCGAGTGGCTAACCAGCCAGGTCTAACTGTGCCTGTTCCCAAAGACATCTTAGACTTCTGCTTCCCCAGCAGGCAAATCTTCATGCGCGGTGTTCAATCAGTGAAGTTTCTCGGGATTCGTGTTTTTACAAATCGAGATCAAATTAACGTTCCATTGCAGGAGTATGTGTTCAGAAGTTTAAAAACAAGATACACGCAGTGATAAAGAGATATCAGAAACTGCTTTCTGAGGCTCACCTAGAGATCTTTCTTTCGTCTGGTTGGTCGATCTCACCACCGGAAGGCTTGCTCGAGTTCGGCTGCCTCTGGAGAAAGGACTTGGAGCTTCGCTCTCAGACATGGCTTCCAGAGAGTCACCAGAAGTCTCGGATAAATGCTCCACCGGGTCGCCCAAGCTGGGAGGCTGAGGACTGTGAGACAGTTTGGGGCTTCTTGTCTACAAAAGGCATTTGAAAGAAAGTGGGAGAATAAACCATTATTAGTTATACTAAAAATATGTTCAATGCTATCAAGGCCTTCAATCTACAAAAAACAACATAGCAAGAGGAGGAAGTCCATCAGAAAGACTGGATAGGACTAGAGCCCCAGAGGGTCAAAGTTCCAGTTGTAAAAGTTACTGAGAAAAACATACTGCCCCTCAGGGTCCTGTTAAGATTTTTATCAGTGAACACCCACCTTACAAATTCCATTTTGGACAAGGAGTTGAGGATAGCCACGTTATAGGAAAGAATGACAGCATATCAACTCCTTTTGCCAGTTGTTATCATAACACATGAATTGTGTGCATTTATACACTGCCACATGCCCTATAATAACATTTTGGTCAATGATGGACTGCATACATGACAGCGTAGTGTGTAGGAGACTACACTATCCAGGTTTGTGCAAGTGCACTCTATGATACTCACACAAGGACAAAATTGCCTAATGACACACTTCTCAGAACATATCCCTGTCATTAAAAGGGGCATGACTGCATACGTACACAACCAGTACACTGAACACAACCAGTCCTTATATCAAGACCATTTCCAAAATCAATAACCTATGATTGTGAGAGGGAGATTTATATCACAGTTGAATTTTTCTTTTGAGACACAAATCCTAGAAATAAGATTATGTCTAGTTTTGGTTATTACCTCAGCATTCAGCAGAAGTATGTATAATAAAACACATACAAAATACATAATTGGTTTTCTTTCTTAGTTATCTATACTATAATGGCAGAAGTTGAATGTGTAAAATGCTTAAAGCTTTCAGTCAATAACATTCCTTGACTATTACTACCGGTTGAGCACTGTGGAAGATGCAGAAAAACAGAAATGTGGCCTGATGTCAGAGTTTCAAAACTAATCGGTGAAATTAGCAAAGGACAACAGATAACTCAAGATATTATATAATTAAGTGTAAACTGTGAACTGGGTGGAACATCCACTCATACTTTCAACAGACACCTATTGAGCACCCACCATGTTCCAGGAGCTATGCCAGGCCCGGGGACAGAATGATGCACAGAACAGACATGCCTCCACCCTCATGGTGCTCACAGACTAGTCAGGTGACAGGCATTAACACAAATTAAAGGTGCAATGAGAGTGTATAATTCCAACTGCTGGTGGTGTTGGGGTGGGGAATGTATATGGGCAGAGGGTTGGAAAAGCATGTAAACTGTGATCTCAACAAAGAAGGAAGTTGGGGAGAATGGGGGAAACCACGGGGGAGGGATGAAAAGCAGGAAAGCCATTCCAGGTGAAGGGAATGGTATGTGCAAAATGCCTGAGGCACAAAGAAGTGGCAGCGCGGGAAGCTTGGTGTGGCTGAAGTCCGCGGAGACCAGAACACACACAGCCTGGAATGTGGGTGAGAATTCTCAATTGGACTCCAAGGTACCAGAACATCATGTAGGTAGTTTAGGCAAGGAAAGGGGCCGGGGGGCCAGGATAGATACTCTTTTTAGAAGATCACTCTGCTGTTGTGTAGAGGCTGCAGGTTATACATGTAGAAAGTCAGAGAAAGGAGGCAGTGAAATGGGATTAGGCTGAATGAATGTGTTACCCCGGCTTTCCCTCCCGCCGCCTGCCCCTGACTTGTGTTACATGACTCCAGGCACCTTCCAGGAGGCAAACTCATCTGTGTTAATCAAGTACACGAATTTTCACTTCAGGAGATGCCAAAGGTACTGATGGGCTGGTGCTGGGATCTAGGCATATATATACTCGGTCGGGGTCCCTGTAGCCATTTTGTTTGTTTGTTTGTTTCTTTGCATTCCTTCAAGTTTTCCTGAGGATGTCAATGCATTTTGAAGTGAGGCACCGAGGCACTTAACTCTCAAGGCGGGACCAGCTCGTGGATGTACAGGCTGAGCGATCACACAGGGCCCCGTCCTTGAAAGGGTTTTGTGATTGGTTTGATGCTCTACTTTGGCTGTCCTGAAGCTCATAAATGTCAACAAGGCACTGACGATCACTTAGCTGGAGATGCCTCAAAGCTCCGGCCACAGAGCTCTCTCAGGGATGCCCAGAGGTGCCCGATACTCAGGAGAACCCTTTGAGGGTCGAAGATCCCATCTCTCTTCCTGAAAGTACAAGGACACCCCTCTGGGCAGGAGTGCTATTGCGTTATGTAGATGCCTGCATCTGCCGCACCTCTCAGGACCTTTCCACGGGGAAACAGGAGTGAGGTCAGCACGCAGCGCCCGCACCCCTTAAATGCGGGACGTGGCCAACCTGGATGTTCCATAGAAAACTCTCAGCTCAGATGACATGCCGAGAACAGGGCCAGAAAGGACACCTATTAACAGTCAAATTGTGTCTTTGGGTTAATTGTTCTGTGCAAGCCTTCGAGGTGGTTTATTGCCAGATTTATTTCTTATAAAGTTTGCTTCTGCTCTGGAGATTAAGATCTGGCTGTGGCACTGGAAGAGTATCCTTTGATAGGAAAAGCCAACCATACATCACTGTGCAGCTCACCAAAATGTGCATAAATTCATATGGTCTTCCATGAAGTATGCTGGGCAATGAACCTGGTTACTATGCGCAGCAGAATACCAAACTCAGATGTCCTCGTACCTGACTTAAAAAAAAAAGATATTCAGTTTAGCAAAACAGCTAAGGAATAATATGACTTGCTGCAGCGTGGCTTCAGGTACAACCTCTGCCATTTGGTCACCCTTGCAGCCTATGGGAGACATTCACAAGTTGTCATTTCCCATGGCAAGAGGCAATAATCCTTGAAGAACATCAGAATTAAATTTCATTTCTTGTTCAGGGTCCTCATGGTGGTAGTATGTATAAAAATAAAGATGTAAGGGCTAAATTTTATTTTTAATTTCCTGTACACAGCCACTTGGTTCCAAATATAAATTCCTTCTCTCGTTCTATGTCACTCACTTTCTTACTGCGAACTATCTTGCGTATTAGCAATCTCCTCACACAGTACCTCCCCTCTGATGCCAGCTCACTGCGGAGACATCACTTAGTGCAGAGAAAGGAAAACGGAGATTGCTGACATCAGTGTCAAATACCCTGTGATTTCTGAAAAGTCAAAAAGCATTTGGAACAGGGACGCACTGCTCAGCACAGGGTTAGGCTCCAAGGGTTAGAAGTGTTGCACGTGGCTCTTGAGCTCATAATGCATTTAAGGGATGGTTTGGGGCCAAGGACAATATACACGGAACAGCTGGACAAGAAGAACTAAGAGGTGTGCCACTGGAAGTGCAGAAGGGGTTTGGGGGAAAAACTGCTGACCTGAAAGGGTAGGTTGGGTGAGGAAGAAGACCATGGGGGAGGAAGTGCTAAGGGGTGCTCAGAGCGAGGTCACCGGCTTGCCTTCTCATACCTTCATGCACTCAAGGGGCCCACAAGAGGAGAAGGTGGGGAGGCTAAGCTTTCCCCACCAGGCACACTCTGAGGAATTGGAGCCGGTATCTTCCTCTGCTCTCTCAACTAAGCTAACAGGTACACATCATCCAACAGCAGTTGAGTCCCAAATGTCTTTTCCACAGGCAATCTTGTGGCGGGATTGTGCCTCCCACAGTCTCTCCAGTAATACTGAATACATAAAAACTTCCACTTTTGTTGTTGACAGCCATTTTTTAATAGGTTCCCGCCCCTAAACCATGTTCCCCTTCTCTAAGGACTACTTCCCTGCCCACATGAACAAGCCCCTAAAGCCCAATGTTTCGTACATAGAGTGACCATGTTGCAGCTTCCCCGCACAATTCTGCTTTGCACCTGTTGCTCTAATGTACTTATTAGTAGTAACCCCCTTTCACTCTCAAACATATGATGGTTGGAACAACAAAGTATATGCACACCACTCCCAGCCCCATCTCAGCTTTCAGGACCAAGTCATGGTCACCTGATCTTGCCTAAACTAATCATTTTCTCTCCCCTGGAATGCAGGCCTGGGACAGAGAAGCTATTAGTCAGTGTCTATTAAAAACTTGAAGTGTGAGATCCTATGAAGCTGCGGTTGAAATGGGCAGGGAACATGAAACAGAAAAGAAAAATATAAGGAAAGGATGGAGCAGGTCTGTATAGGGAGATGGAAAGGAGCCGCCCTTGGCCCCAGTTGAAAAGCCTGAAAGATTTAAAAAAAGGAGCTATCTGGGCCCCCCAGGAGTTGCAGTTCCTGACTCCAGTCCACAGCAAGGCTCTTCCATTTGTTGTGCTTAAGCTAGTTTTTTAAAAGAGCAATGTATGTTTTTTTAAATTTATTTTCATTGTATTACAAATGCCCCCCATTTCCTCCCCGCACCTGCCCTTTTTATTATCCATGAGTGAGTGAGATCATGTGGTATTTTTCCTTCATTGACTGGCTTATTTCACTTAGCATAATGCTTTCCAGTTCCATCCATGCCATCTCAAAGGGTAAGAGATCTTTTTTTTTCTACAGCTGCATAGTATTCCATAGTGTAAATGTACCACAGCTTTTTAATCCACTCGTCTACTGATGGGCACTTGGTCTATTTCCAGATCTTAGCTATTGTAAATAATACTGCTGTGAACATAGGGGTGAGTATATTCTTTCTGATTGGTTTTTTGGGATTCTTAGGATATATTCTCAGAAGTGGAATCGCTGGGTCAAATGGCAATTCCCTTTGTAAGTTTTTGAGGAAACTTCATACTGTTTTCAATAGTAGCTGCACCAGGCTGCATTTCCACCAGCAACGTACTAGGGTTCCCTTTTCTCCACATCTTCTCCAGCATTTGTTGTTTGTTGATTTATTGGTGATAGCCATTCTGACAGGTGTGAAATGATACCTTATTGTCATTTTATTTGGCATCTCTCAAATGATACTGTCTTTGAACATTTTTTCATGTCTCTTGACCTTCTGTATGTCCACTTTGGAGAAGTATCTATTTAGGTCCTTTACCAATTTTTTAATTGGACTGTTTGTCTTCCTTTTGTTGAGTTATGAGTTCTTTATATATTTTGGAAATTAACCCCTTATCAGATGTTCTCCCATGCAGTGGTTCCCTTTTTATTATGATGGTGGTTTCTTTTGCTGTGCAAAAGCTTTTTACTTTGATATAACCCCATTTGTTTATTTTTTCTTTTGCTTCTCTTGTCCTAGGAGATATATTGGCAAAAATTCTGCTACGTGAGATGTCTGAGATTTTACTGCTTATATTTCTTATAGGATTTTTATGGTTTCACGACTTATATTTCAGTCTTTTATCCATTTTGTGTTTATCCTTGTGTATAGTGTAAGTTGGTGATCTAGTTTCATTTTTTTTTTGCATGTACCTGTCCAATTTCCTCCACATCATTTATTGAAGAGACTGTCTTTACTCCACTGTATGTGCTTGCCTCCTTAAGATGACTCTGTGCCTTGCAAAGAAGCCACCACTAACAGAGACCAATTCTAGCAGCTCACTTGCCCAGGCTGCTATGATGCTCATACATCTATAATATTAGTAGTAACCATGAAGAAAGTGAAACTGGAGCAATAATGCTCATTATTTTGTATTTCAAGGATTAAACTTTCTTTAAAAGTATATGGGGGAGGGTATAATATAGGGTTACCACGATTTTTATTTTGTGGAGCCAGGGACATCCAAAAATGCTCTTTCTATGGAAAATATCACTCTGCATGGTATCCTTATTATTATAAGAAGAGAAAAACATTTTTACTCCAAAGAAAAGGAAGACTATGATGTTCATATAACCTCAGACTCGGCCTAAGAAGAAAGTCCTTCTGTTGGGAGTTACTGTTCCCACCATGGCTCAGGTGCAGCCTTTGCTCGGTCACGCGTCGTCTACAGCGTGGCACGGGGGGCTTCCACCCTGAGCTGCTGAGTGAAGGGCTGCCCTGGTTGTAGAGAAGCGTGAAGCCGAAATGCTCTCCAAGTCACCTGAGCAGGACGTTAGGGTCCATAAGGCCGGGGTTTCCTCTGTGCTTCCTGGGGACCCATGGCACCAAGCAATCTTCTGTTTCCATCACAATCTTCTAGAATTTTCCCCAAACCATCAGGCAACCCTAAACCTAGAAACCCAACTGGGAAGCCAATGGGAGTCATGCATAAAAGTGTGGTCTGTGTAATCAGGCTACCGGAACCCCACTTGTCCCTTCTCCTCTTGTCTTCTACAAGGATGGCTTTCTGTTACCAGGTGATACTGGGGTAGCAGGCAACATGCAGACCTCCTCTCTATTCATCTGCAGCCTGCACAGACTCTCTGGGAATCTTATCTGCTTAATGAAGGTTTGAAGGAAGGGAGAAAGGAACTAACAAATAGAGTACCTGCTGCACTGTGCTGGGTGACTGACATGTGGTAATCATTTAACCCTCATTGCAACTTCATTGAGAAAACAAGAGTTTAAGCCTGACATTCTAGCAAGTGTGGGAACTGGGATCAAATCTGTAGAATTCCAGAGCTGACATTTAACCAGGAGCCTAAAGATGCTGGCTCTAGTCCTGTTTCTATAAAAACTGAGCAACATATAACCTCACTGTTTTCATCTGTAAGGCAAAATTGAATTCGTTGGAAGTTAGTCCTTTCAGGACTAAAATTTCCTAACTCAAAGGTGTATACTATACAAAGAAGAAATCATGTCACCCAGAAAACGTTTGTTTACTGAGATTTTCTTCCAATTGTTTACCCTACAGCTCTTGCTCTATAGAAATATGCAGTGAGTGCCCCACTGGTGTGGCTCAGTGGGTTGAATGTCAAAACATGGACCAAGAGGTCCTGGGTCCAATTTCTGGTCAGGGCACTATCCCCAGTATGGGGTGTGCAGGAGGCAGTCAAAACATCTCATTGATGTTTCTATCTCTCCCTCTCCCTTCCTCTCTATCAAAAAATCAATAAAAACATATTATTTTAAAAAGAAATATGCAGCAAGCTAGCGCTAGGATCTAGTTTCTGAAATTGTTTCAAGTGCCTGCAACAGAGTTGCACAACATTGCTTTTTAAAGGAGTGCCATCCTTGCATGTTTTATCATCATGAACGAATATTTGCTGGATTGCTCACCATGAGCTTTATGCTATGCTAGATCAAATTTATTCTTATTCTTTGCAGTGTTGAAGGCAGAGCTAGAAGCATTGATTGTGTTTTTTTTTTCATTTCCATTTTCCAGACCCTTCAAACTCTAAATTGAAATACTGAGGTCCAAAAAATGAAACCTGCAAACATAGCTTTACGTAATGTGTTAACCATGGGGAACAGTGGGGTGTCTGGTGAGCCCACTCGCTTCAGATTATATTTAGAGAAGAAAACTCAACACCGCCTTACCGAAGTTTCACTTTATCCTAATTAATGCCCAATTTGCCACAGAGTATTAGGAAATATAATGAAGCGTCCCCCATGGAAATGTATTCGGGATGACTCATTATCCCAGCACTCATTATCTCACACGGTTAATTTAATCACTCTTTCGCCCCATTGCTTGCACTTGCGAAGCTTTCAGCTCAATCCCAATTCGGAGTTGAACTAAGAGAACTTTCCAGCTATACGGCACTCTTATGAAAGGATTCAAGGAGCAGAATACTAGAAGTTAACCAACAATGGGTCACCCCAGACTGTGGGCTTCTCCGCGATTCCTGCGCCACAGCCCTCTAGCCTCGGGAGAATGAACAAATTATCATGATGGAAGGTTTAAGCTTCTAACTTTGCATACAGAGTCTTCTAGAACCACAGAGCTGGCACTTTCCTCTCTTCTTTGCCTTTCCTTGTTTTCAAAGTCTAAGGCCTCTGCTGGGTTTGGGTCTGGGGTGGGAAGAAAGAACAAGAGCTCTTAGAAACCATCCCAGGCTTCCAACCCGCCTCCTGTCCGGGCCGCCTTACAGAAGCCAGGCCCAGGGAGCTGGGTCAGCAGAGAGCCTCTCCCTTCAGGCGGCCACCTGCCGTGCTCAGGGGGGTGGGAGCCAGGTGCGCTTCTGGAGCAGTGGGCCCGGGCCCCAGTCTTCGCGTGGCTCTCTGGGTACTTCCCACACTTCTATGGCCCGTGGCCAGAAAAACCCAACCCAAGCCAGTGTCTCCTCAGTGCCAATCTCAGGCTGATGGCCCATCTGGAGAATAGACAGCTGACACCCACAGCTCTAGAATATGGCAGGTAGGTGTGGGAGCAAGACCACTGTAAGAGAAAGCCGTACTTAGTCGCAGCACAATTATGAAACTCTGGGGTGGGCCTGGCACTAGAGACTTAGAGGAGAAGAAATCAGCTTTTGTTTTTAGTAGAAAACTTGGTGCAAGCACTAAAGCGTCCTGCTCTTGGTAAACACACCGCTGCGTGTTTAGGGTATACCTGGGCACTTCACGCAAGCAGTCTGTGGGCACCTGCCAGCCTGACTGGTAACCGGGCACTTCTGGGCCTAACAATGTGAGGACGTAACTACAGAACCCCCACCTTAAAGCCAACATTCAACTGTGGGTATCTGAGATTCTCACACATCTCTCCTGTCACAAATTTAGCTCTGCAAATTCGTTATTTCCCTTCCCTCACTTGGATAAATGGGAAGCGTTTTCTTCAAGATTTATTCTGATAAATTATCCTTGATAAACTCAGCTTAAACCCTGTTTCTACAAGGGTAACGTTTCACCTCTTTCCTCCCTCCTCTCCACTAAAAGAGTGCCCAGGCATTTTTCATGCTTTTCACCTGTGAAAACACAAAGACGTTTGGTCTGGAGTAAAATCAGACGATTCAGCAGTTGAGCAAAGTACGACTGTGCTTTTTGTTTCCACGTTCCCTTCAGCGGGCCTATTGCTTCATTATCAGGTCAGAACTCTGGGAAGGCGGTGATGCCAGGCGTCACTGCCCATTGCCTTTCTGTCTGGAGTGGCCACAGGCATTCATGCGGCGGGGCAGGCAGTGCACGGAGCCCAGCGAGCCAAGTGGGACCCCTGCCAACCCACGCTGCCATGCAAAGCCCCCTCCTCCACATGCCAAGGAACAGATGACAAGGACACCTGTGCAGGAAAGGAGGCTTGCTCATTATTTAATGTAGCGCCACCCAGCACAGCTACTCTTTCGAGTTGTGTCAGATTAATCTTTTGAGATATTCTAAATTTTATCTTGTCCTTGTAATTGTCAGCATCAAACAAACAAACAAAAAGTATGGAACATCTACGCTTCTCCCCAAGACCCTGGGAAAACTGCCAAGTCCTTGTGCGCCCAGGTGTTCCCAGGGGAAAGGGCTGTTCACAGGGTCTCCCTGCCACAGAGGCCACCCCGAAGTCCCTCTCTGCAGGCTCGGCTTACAAAGTAAAGGCTTTTGGAACATGAACCTGGACCGGCCCTCCCGAATCAGAGGCCCAGAGGCCTTACCCAGTTTTATTTAGTGCTCCCGGAGACTTCTTTCTGACCCAATGTGATGCAAATACAAGTTTCAATAATTGCTGAAGACAAGCGAGTGTAATTAGAATTGTAAAAGTTAAGCCATACTTCCTGGACTGGAGTGGCAGGGAAAAATCTACATCTTTAACAGAATGGATAAATGTAGAAACAACTTAGAATGCTGGTTAACAAATTACAATGTGGGCGGACATACTATGGAATACTGTGCAGTCACAATCAAGGTGTTTTTTTAAGGAATTTTTTAAAAAAAATAACAAGAAATGGAAACAATACCAAATATTAGCATTGGTTTTCTTTATATGGCAGTGTTCTGAGTAATATACATTTTCCCTTATTTCTCCAAAATGAGAATGGATTGCTTTGGTAATTCAGAGAATTACCGAGGAGGCAGGATAAGTTAAAAGTATGGATCAGGGAAGCACTGAGGAACCAGAGCGATTCCTGCCTGTGGTGACCTGAAGGGACTACTGCTGTCCCTGTCTTCTGTGCATGCGCAGGACTAGGGCCCAGGTGAAAGGAAGCCTCCTTATAGATGGCCCCTGACATGAGGACTCAAATGTGTGGGGAAACCTCGGGCACAGACACAGTTTCTCTTCCATGCCCTACACAATGTGGCAGGAATCTAGAATGGTATGGACTTCCAACCTCAAAAAAGATACTGTTAAGAGAGAAGACCCAAAAGCTGTCAAATAAATTCTGGACATGCAGATAACATCAACCTTTTACAAAGACAAACTCGCACCTCTGTAGTTCTGACACCACTGAGGTAAGGTTAAGGCGCTTAAAATTTGACTCCAGGAAAACATTTCAACCATTTTCTATAATTCCTTGAATATTTTCAAATTTTCAACCCCTTCACAGTGTGTAGATGGTATGATTCTCCTTTGTTTTTCTTTACGAGGCTTGGCTGTGCCTGGAGGGGCAACAAAAGCCAGTTGCCCTGCAAATGGGGCCTGGGCTTCTCACCAGGTCCGTGGGGGTGGGGTGGGAGTGTGTGTGTGTGGGGGGGCAGGGGTTGTAGCCTCTTCCATTTCTGGGATTAGATGTCAACTAATACCTGCCCACCTGGTATCCTACCTGTAACATGACATAGACTTGCTTCTGAAATAGCACCAGGAATTGGGCTGCTCTCTGACTTTCCCCTAAAGCCATAATAAGATAAGGCTATTTAAAGAAGATAAAGAAGGCCTAGCTCACCATCATCTCCATTTAGCATCCTTCCATCAAGTTAGAAAGTTACACCCTGAGCAATTCCAAATATGAATCTCATTACCCGCCCCCGCCCCACCCCCCAGCCCTTTCAGGCACGCCTTCCTGCAATTATTATTTAGTGTTGTGATTTCTTCTTGAAGGAACAAAATAAAAGACCTGATGGAGAATACTGCTATTTTCTTGCTGACCTATCATGTCCATACATCAATGTCCCTTTCACGAAGGCATGAGCAAACCACATGTCTTTCAGAATTTGAAACAGGAAAATAAGCTTGCCTCATGAAGGAGTAATAAGTGTTACTTTGACCTACCATGAGAAGGGCATAAAATATCAGGTACATTGGAAAGGTGGGAGCTAAATTTAATGCTCAAGCCAATCACAAATTTGTCTCCTCGGCCTCTTGAGTTTTAGTTTATCCACCTTCAGGTAGAGTCTCCCTATGGCCAGCTGCCCTGACTCAACCAGTCCCTCTGTTTATTTTTGAAACAAGAAGGTGTGCATGATAAACAAAGGAGCGGGTTCCGCAGGCTTTGGCTCCCACAGTGCTCACTGGGAGAGGCCGAGCCAAGCAGCAGATGCCTCTGCCATCCAGAGAGCCAGGAATGCACTTAAAAGGCTTCAGGATAAAAGGCGGCCATGTGAGGATCGCTGTTATTACAGCGATGAAAGGAAAGCGACCTGCTTGCAGGCTTTGAAATTTCAAGTCAAATACAACCAACAGAACACACAGTGCAAAATATGCACCTTAGAAGGCCTTCTGACAAAAGCCATTATTAAGCTCATCCCTGCAGCCCTGGCTCTAGTTCCTTTTGGAGAGGATGTGGGGCCCCGGGTCCGGGGTGGTGCCCCTAGAGCTTAACTGCCTTGTTGTGAAACCAAAGAGGTTTTCCCTGATGGCAAAAGCGACCTCCCTCAGCCTGTCACGGGAGAGCTGCAGAGGTCCTCACTACCCCCACACCTGGAGCTGGTCAGAGGGGACACTTGGTGCCCAAGGCGACCAAGCCGAGGCCACTAAGGGCCTGAGGCCAGACCCTCTCCAGACGTCTTGGGAGTAGAGTTGGCTGTTACTTTCCAACTCACATTTCCAAACACTGCCCCCACCACCAGCCGCCCTCCCCATTTCACCGGACTGATTTTACAATGAAAAATCACCTTGTGAAAATTCTGACTAGCTTCTCGGGTAAGGGGTCTTTTTCCCTCTGGTCCTGCTAGAGGAAAGAATACCAGGGTTTGGAGAGATGGAAAGAAGACAGGATTTAGAATAAGAAGATTTGATGCTTGCTCACAGTATTCTCACAAATGCATACTCCAATCCTGACATGCACTGGCCTTATTTTGAACTCTAGTTCTCACTTTCATAGAAGAATCATAATATTTACTTGAATAGTTGTGAGCGGTAACTGCAAATGCGCACAGGAATTTGTCAGCTATGAACTGACACTTAGCTCCCTGATGTAACAGCACTCACTGCAGGTGGTGCTGGGTGCTCTGCTCCCCACTTAATTAGAGGTGGTGGGTCCCATGGCCTGTGGGGTCCTATGCGAGAGGGGAGAACACCAACCAATCTCTCACTGAGTTCACCTTGCCTTTCTCTTGATCTAGTGAAGTCAGTAAATGGTTACTTCCATCTTCAAAATAGAAAATTTGACACGTCCAGATGCTCTAAGAGTTGCTTCCGTTTCCCCCTTCACTTTCATCCCACTCCTTCTCCAAGTATAAATCATGTTCTAGTACTAGGAACGACTTCACCATTTTTGTCTGCTTATCTTATGGAATCACAAGAGTGATTTGATAAATGTATATGTGAAAGTAAGTTAAAATACTCTCAACAAATACAAAATGAAAATGCTAGGTGTTAGCAAAGTAATAATACCTGGTGCTAATTGTAACTTGTATGTAGATGCTTAAAAAAAAACACCTTGAAAAAATTCTCTAATAACTCATTACTTACTGCCAAATTTATCATCAAAAAATAACAAGAGTCAGCATTTAGAATTTATTTGTTTTAAGCATAAGAAAACAATAATGAAGGGGGACCCCAAACTGTATTTGTCACAATGAATGGAAAATCCCACATCACGATGTCAAATCTCTGTTCTGATAGCAGAAAGGAAGAATAAATAGCAGTGTACCAGTTGTAGGAAATGGCTTCATTTCCTCCTCTGCATTGCTACCTAGTGCACAAGGTGTGTGCGAGGCCATCATAAAGATGCTTCTAGTTTGTGTGAGTTATGGAAATGCGGGATCAATTAAGAATCATGGAAAAAATAAAAGGTAACTGAACCATCAGAACTGAGATGGTGTGGGGTATGACGATGATGCTCTGTATTTCTTCTCGCCCAACTTTTACTTCTGTGTCTCTTTGTTTGAGCGGGGGCTTTCTGATTTGAGCTTATTAACCCTATAAAAATGAAAGAGTCTGAGTATTAGGAAAAGGGAAGGAAAAAGAGTCCGTGTACTCACTGAAGACTGACCACAAGTTGGACTGCTGGGCCTTCCTGAGCACAGTGTGTTCAGGCCTCACAGTCCAGACCAAACGGTTCTGCCCTGTGTATGCTCAGGAGACAACCAAGTAAGAGCCCATGCTTGGGGGACAAAAAGGATGTGGGTGGCTATGTGCTAAGCCAGGTATCCAGGTATTGGAAACTCCCCACTGCATTCCAGTTTTAACACCCTAAACTCACCTATGATGAAGCAGAGAACATTGAGGACGTTGAGGAGATAAACAATATGTTGAAAAAATTCAAGGCCAGATTGCCTAGAGCAGTGGTCGGCAAACTCATTAGTCAACAGAGCCAAATATCAACAGTACAACAATTGAAATTTCTTCTGAGCGCCACATTTTTAAACTTAAATTATATAGGTAGGTACATTGTTATTAACTTAATTAGGGTACTCCTAAGCTGGCCTTTGCTAAAAACGTCCTCAATCTGATTGAGGTACGTTTGCTGAGGTTTACCCTTTCCAACTCTCCCATCCACACCCGTCTTGTATACTTGTTTCAGATAGACGACTGTGGATGGGAGAGTTGGAAGGGGTTGACCTCAGCAAACGTACCTCAAAACAATGTACCTCTCCCGCGCCGCATATCCCGTCGCCCGACCGACACCCCCCACTTCTTCTAATGCCACTTCTTCAAAATAGACTCACCCAGGCCGAAAACCGACTTCTGCGCACGGGCCATGAAGTTTTAATTGCACTGTATGTGCGCGCCCGCACGTGATATTTTGTGGAAGAGCCACACTCAAGGGGCTAAAGAGCCGCATGTGGCTCGGGAGCCGCGGTTTGCTAACCACTGGCCTAGAGTCAAATCCCAATTCTGTTACTTACCAGAGCTTTGTGGCCTTGGGCAAGGTACTTAACTTATCTGTGCCTCAGTTTCCTCCCTTATAAAATGGGGACCATCGTATGCCTACCCCATGGAGTTGCTGTGAGAACTTAATGCTTGTAAAGTACCTGGTACAGTGCCTGGCACGTAGTAAGTTCTAGATAAATGTGTCTGTTCCTGTCATTTTTATTATTAAAATGTATGTCAGTAACATGAACTGGACCCCAAATTGAATGTACTGGAGCTGAGCAAAGGAAGAGTCCTAGAGCTCTGAGACCTAGAATGATGCAGGTTTCTGCTTTACTCCCACGGCTGCGCTGCCTGGAGTGGCTGCTGAGGATGGAGTCTCCTGTTGGCGAGCCCGCTTTCAGGTGATTGTGCCCTGATCCCTGACCTGCTGTTGCATTACTGCTGATTCACAGCTCAACTCGTGGTAAATGAACAAAATATTTCAAAGCAAGCATACAATTAGTGTTCATTTCAGTAATAACTCTCACAATTTTAAGATGCACATTTCAGAATGCTGCAAGCATTTGGCTTTGAGAGGTTTAAATGAGGACGCGGGGCAGACCAGGCAAAGTGCAGGCTCTCCGTTTAGTGGCCCACACGGATTAGAATGCCACACGCAGTTGAGTGAAAAGGCAGAAGGTGAGATGCGACTCAATGCAGAGAAAAGAAAAGTACTAACTCGCTGAGATGATTCAATTTTCATCAAGTACCTTTGAATGTCAAGTTCTGCCTGGAGAGAGATCAGCATGCACTGCAAAGCCTGTGTATCAGGAGAAAAAGAAAAAAATAGAAAAGAGAAAGGGTGAAAACATGAAGAGAAACAGAACAGGTTGACCAAAGGGACCATCTATTTGTTCCTGATGAAAATGTAGCACAGTTAACTCTTTCTCTCCCCCACAGAAAGAAAGAATGGTGACAGTTCCATCTTCAAGTTTTAAAGAAAAACGGTAAAAGGCTTGACTGGCAATGAGTTTTCCCTAAAATGTCTGCCACAAGCCCATCTAAATTCACCTTGTCATTTCAGAACATGTCACAGGATTGGCCTATTGTCCTGAGGTTGTCCCGAGGCTGCAGGGGAATTACCAAAGCCAGAGTGAAATGCCAGGCCTAATCCGGGCCGGTGGCGAGCCCCAGCCTGACAGCCTGATTGGCGCTGGCCACTGGGCTGGTTCTCCAAAGACGGGCCTGCAGGTGCAGCGCTCTGTGCTGTGGTTGGCCACGCAGGATGACAACTTGCTCCCCATCAGACCCACTGTGAATACTTATAGGAACAGAGATCAGCATTAGGACTCAGGGAACGTATTCTGACACCTGAACCTGGCTGGCTCTTGAGTGTGCTGTCAGTTTACCATGATTATTATGCCAGTATTTAAACATTATTCACAACAGTCAAAAGGTAGAAGCAACTCAGCAGATGAGAGGATAAAAAAGTGCGGTATCTATAATAATAAAAGCATAATATGCTAACTGGACCGGATGACCTTCTGGATGAAGCCGGGGCTGCGAGAGGAGCCTGGGTCCCGGGTGCCTGCCAGTGGCCAGAGGGAAGCCGGTGCTGGCAGCTGGGGGAAGGAAGGCCTACTCTTGCACGAATTTCGTGCATCAGGCCTCTAGTATACATATAATGGAGTATTATTTAGCCTTAAAAAATCCTTAAAAAGGAATCCTGTCACATGTTACAACGTAAAGTGAAATAAGCAGTCACAAAAAGACAAAGACTAAATGAGGTACCTACAGTAGTCAATTCATAGTGATAGAAATAGAAGGGATGATGCTAGAAGCTGGGAGTGGAGGGGGATGGGGAATTGTTGTTTAATGTGCATAGTTTCAATATAGCAAAATAAGAAGAGTTCTGGAGAACAATGTAAATATACTTAACACTAATGAATTGTGTACACTTAAAAAAATGTTAAGATGTATATTTTACCACAATTAAAATGTCATGTATATTTTACCACAATTAAAAAGAAGGAGTACAGAAAAGGGAAAGAAGGGAACCAAAAATCACAGTTTCCATAACAAGATGGGGAGTAAAATGGACGGAGGGTTGGGGACCCAGGAGAGACGCAGCCCAGCACAGAGATGCAGAGATGGGAGTGGGCGGAGGGAACCAGTGCCCTGCTGACAAGGTGGCTGCCAGCGGGCCAGAGACCCCAACCTCCCTCTGCAGGCCATGGGCAGCCGAGGAAGCTGCAACAAGAAGAGAATACCTGGGCTGAGGGGACGAGGAAAGTCACTGAAGTACTTTATGCTTTAGATCAGAATCATCTGAAATTCAAGAAAGCAGGGGCAGGAGGTGAAAGGCTTCCAACTTTGGAGCAAATCCCAACTCCACTGGTTGCATCTTTTCCTGCCTTTGTTGACTGAGGTCAAGGAAGCAGAAGCAGGAACAGTCCCCCTGGCTTCCGAGCTGCGAGGACCCAGGGGCGCGGGAGAGAGACCGGTGGTCCTTGTCAGAAGACGCAATGGAGAGAAAGCTCCAGAACCAGAGGCCACTGGAGCGGTAGCCTCTATAATGACAGATACATTTTCTCAGGATTACAAAATTAAACTCACAGAAAACCTTTCCACTTCTCAGCAGGCTTCATCTGTGTGGAAATGTTTTGAGCCCTATAGGTTTTGAGCTCTAGAGTAAGAAAGCAGAGGGGAAAAAATGGGATTTTATTAGGCCACTCACATAGTCTTGTTAAATCAAGTGTGTAGAACTTAGAAGCCTGATTTATGAGTTTGACTATAAACTAGAAAATTGTTCCTAAAAAAAAAAAAAAAATTAGAGTGGGCAGGAAAGGAGCTGAGCATCTTCAAGCCACTTCAGAGAATTGTAATGACGACCGAGTACTTTATCAACATAACAACGTTACATCGAGATTCAGGGAAAACACAAGACTCACCGCCTTAAGGAAATGGCTGGAGTGTCAAAAATAATAATGCCGTAAAAATTAAGCGGAAAGACTCCTAATAAGTCCAATGACTATTATAGGAAGACAATGGCAAAGAGAAACTACAGATGCTGGGGTTATACTGAAGGTTATTTGAGATTTCTCTGACAGGTTCAGGGCGGCATTAAGGAAAGGGGGTTCACAAGTTTATTTTCTAAGAATAAATATAATGTTGATGAGCCTGAGAAGAGCTGATTGAAAACAGCAAATATGAGGTAAGTGCCTAATGCACAGATGAGGCAGGGAAAAGCAAAAATGAACAATAAACACACAGCAGTTGTAACAGTGAATGATGAGTGATACTTAGGTACTTATATTTTTTCTATTGCTACATCTGTTTCTGAGTTTTAAATAATGAAAATAATTATATCCTATATAATAAAAGAGTAATGTGCAAATTAACCATCACTCCCTCACTCCCTCACTCTGTCACAAAGATGGCGGTGGCCATGGAGCTGGAGCAAGCAGGAGGCTTGGTTGCCCCCGGTGATGGAGGAAGCCAAGCTTCCTGCCTGCCCTGGCCAGCCCTGAGATCCACTCAAGGCTACAAGGTTTCAATTATAGAAGATAAATAAATCCCAGATACCTGCTTCCAGCCCGTGGCCGTGGCCAGCCTAAACACGGCCCTCAGCCCCTCACCCAGGCTGGCCACACCCCCATGGGGTGAGGGTCCCTGCTGGGGGGCTTGACCACACTGCAAACAGCCATCAGCCCCTCAACCAGGCTTGCCAGGCACCCCAGTGGGACCCCCACCCTGACCCAGGACACCCTTCAGGGCAAACCAGCTGGCCCCTACCTGTGTATCAGGCCTCTATTCTATATAAAAAATGGGTAATATGCAAATTGACCCTGACAGCAGAACAACTGGGAACAACTGGTCACTATGACACACAATGACCACCAGGGGCAAAGAGGGCACAGGCTGGGCTGAGAGACCCTCCCCGCCCCCCGAGTGCACTTTGTGCACTGGGCCTCTAGTCTATATATATAAAAGGCTAAGTGACCACCTGACTATCCAGTACATATGACCTGCACTGACCACCAGGGGGCAGACGCTCAGCATGGTGACTTGGCAGCGATGGTTCTCAGGTGATCCACCCTGGAACCAGAGAGAAGGGAGCCCGATTCCTCATGGGCCAGCGCAATTCCACCTTCAGTCATGGGTGCACAAATCCATGCACTCGGCCACTAGTAATATTAAGAGTATCAATAAAGATGGCAGAAGTCAAATGTAGGTCTCTGGTAAGCAACAATGAGAGATCAAGTTTAAAGGATGTTGGAGATTGCTAAAATTTAAAAACTCACAAAAGGTTCGGTTTTGTTCACAAATTGAAGATTTTCTGATATCACTTTACTTCTAGTCAACTTTTGACTACCTGGGAGCAATTTAACCAGGTTTGAGGCTAATTGTGGTTAAAGAAAATATATTCATGAAAAAATTACAAGATCTAGTGAAGTCATGTTCATATTAGGAGTCCTGTCAAGTCTGTAATTACACAATAATCATTGGTCGTCTAGCATTTCTTCTTCTAACATGAAGCCCTAATTGACAGAGACTAAACTTAGGTTTTTATTCATGTTTCCAAATTTATTTGCTTTTCCTCCTCTATTACCATTGTGAAACCCCGTCTCCATCCTGTCCCCCCGCCCCCCTCCCCCCAAAAAAAGAGACACTAAGAAGGGACCCGGGGAACTAACTGGGCTCAAATTAAAAAAAAAAAAAGCAGAAGCCTAGCAGTCATTTCTGCACATGGACCTCTCATGCAAACTGTACTTCACAGAGAAGCCTCTGCACTAACCTGCCGGCCTGCACTGTGTTTTTACATCGGAGTCAGTCCTTATGAAGATTATCTTGGAGTCCTACCTCAACAGTAAGACTGAGGCTTTCCCATCCAATTGGAACTGAGCTGCACAGCTCAGACCAAGCAGATCTGCTCTATTCTGACCAATTAGCAACAGGGACTGGGACTTCAGCTCTATGAGCCAGTTCCCCTCTGGCTGCAGTAGTGCACTTTGGGAGGGGCATGGAGGGTGTGGGCAGGGCTGCCTGGCTCTGGGGCAGCCTCACAGCAGTGAAGTGGCCTACTGCAGCACCACCGAGCTGTTCCAGGCAGTGCTGTGTTCACAGCCATGCTGTATTACAGTTGAGCTGTTTGCACTAAATAACATTTCTTTCTTCATTGCACCCCAAACTGGGGATTTCTGTTGGCGTTTCAATTGGTGCCAATGACCGTCAGTTGACACTTCAACTTCTTTGTTCTATGGAGAATTGTCAGTATTAGTTTCCACCGAGTTCAAGATTCAAGGAATGCAGAGTGCTATTTTTATCAAATTTCTTAACACCCATCATCTTCCTGCTTCTGAAATCACATAACAGGTATTTAATTTTTTAAAAAATGTATTTTATTGATTTCTTACAGAGAGGAAGGGAGAGGGATAGATTGTCAGAAACATCGATGAGAGAGAGACATCGATCAGCTGCCTCCTGCACACTTCCCACTGGGGATGTGCCCGCAACCAAGGTACATGCCCTTGACCAGAATCGACCCCGGGACCCTTGAGTCTGCAAGCCAATGCTCTATCCACTTAGCCAAACCGGTCAGGGCAGTATTTAATTTTTTAATCCTGACTTTCCTTCTCTGTAAAGTGGGGACAAAGTTTTTACTTCACGAGGTTGTTGTGAAAATTAAAGGAGAGTGAGGCATGTGAAACACAATGCACAATTTCTGGCACAGACTAAGAATACAAACGTTAGGAACTTCAAGTTTAGAAAAAATTGCCAAATAAAAACATGCTTTACTTTAACAAATAACCAAGCAATAAATATAAAATGCCTTATAATTCTGCATATCTTTTTGATTCAGCCATTCTATTTCCAGCAATTAACTTTAAGAAAATAATCTACAATGATCTACAAAGTTGTACACAATAGAACCAATCAAACTAAACAGTCACTAACATTGAAGGATGCAACTCTATAACAATGCAGAATGAAATTCACACATATAATTAAGTGGGAAAAATCATGCTAGAGAAAAGGGTATGTGTTAGGCTTTCTTTCAATCTACATATATCGAAAAAAATAGGTAATACACCAAAATGTTAATCCATGTGGGTCGTTAGTTTGTAAATGATTCTTTCACTCTTTATTCAGTATTTCTAACATCTCTAGAATATACATGTATTACTTTTGTCATAAAAAAATAAATTATTTTAAAAAGTCGCCTGGAGGTTTGGTATCAAATTATTAATGCTTGTTTTTCCCAAATATGATATAAGTAGCTACAGGTGAATATAAAATAAGATGGGAAAACAATATTCTATCCATTGAGAGCCTTACAAATGGGAATAAGAAGATCATATCTAGATTCATAGCCTCTTGATACTTGTAATTTTGCCATTATTTTTTCTCACATTGATTATGTATTAGTTGAACCACCAGGGGGCGCATTGAATTAAGCAAGTACAATTAATACATGGTGGGGGCAAAAGTAGGTTTACAGTTGTGGGTACCTGAAAGTTTATTTTTATACTATTATTTTTTTTTCATATATTTTATTGATTTTTTTTACAGAGAGGAAGGAAGAGGGATAGAGAGTTAGAAACATTGATGAGGGAGAAACATCGATCAGCTGCCTCCTGCACACTCCCTACCGGGGATGTGCCCATAACCAAGGTAAATGCCCTTGACCGGAATCGAACCCGAGACCCTTGAGTCCGCAGGCTGATGCCCTATCCACTGAGCCAAACCGGCTAGGGCTGTACTATTATTTATTAACTACTGTATTCTTTTCCATACAAACAACTGTAAACCTACTTTTGCCCTACCCTGTACAATCTATCATGATAGGAAGAAGCAGCTAAAATCCCAAATTTAGGAACACGACACACCCTACTTTGATTGCTCTGTCACAGTTCCTCTTCAATATGCCTCACAGGGTGCCTTGTACAAACTCACTTTGGCTGTATGTAACCAGTCTGAAAATAAATTACACCACTTGTGTAGCTAATATCAATGATAGAAGGAAGAGCATTGATTTCTGCAAGTCTAATAGATTTAATAAAATTGCCATCAAAGAAACAAAAATTAGTAGTCGCTCCTGTGACATAAAAATAAACACAAAAAAGAAGATATTGGGAAAATAGTTTTAGAATTAATTCTACCCTAGAGACAGAATTATCAGTAACTTGGGGCCAAAGCAGTATTAGGTTATTATGGGGTAAAAAGAAGGTTCTCCATTAAGAAACCCAATTGTAATATAATTTCATTTCTAAAAATGTTCAAAATATTACAGATGGAATAAAATCAGGTAGCCTTGTGGGACTTTGTAAGTCATGCTATGATTTATAAATGATATTACAATAATCTTAAAATATAGGATCAAGCCCTGGCCAGTGTAGCTCAGTTGGTTGTACCATTGTCTCATGCACTGAAGGGTCATGGTTCAATTCCCGGTCAGGCACCTACCTGGATTGGGTTCCATCCCTGGTTGAAGTGGTTATAGAGGCAACCACTCAATGTCAATCCCTCTCTCTCTCTCTCTCTCTCTCTCTCTCTCTCTCTCTCTCTCTCTCTCCCTCTCCTTTCTTCTCTCTCAAATCAATAAAAACATGTCCTCAGGTGACGATCAAAATATACCTACATAGATATTTATATGATCAAGTCTAAGGGGCTTTCTAGGGTAAATACAATCATATAAGACTGCAGCATCTAACAAAAAGTGCTCATGGCAGAAATCTGAAGAAGTTGTAATTTTCTAGGAATCCTAAGTAATTCCATAGTGAATTTAGGATGGTGACTGGGAGGTATAACTTTTGGAAAGAGACAGAATTGGGCTTGAACCAATTTCAACATAATATCTGTGAGATCTTGAGCACGTTACCTTGGAAAGGTTGCCTTGGTCATGTTTCATGTGCAGTTTCCTCATCAATAAGATAATAAATATAGTAATAATATTGCTTATATTATGGTTTGTTGTGTGAAATAACTTATGAAAACTGCTAAACCCAGTGCCTAGCATACAGTGACACAGTTCACTGCTTAATAAAAGCCCAGTAAATATTAGGGCTGCCACAGATCCTGTGCCAGCATGTGGCCGAGCAAAGTGTCTGAACCCTTCTGTTCTTACATTCTCATGAGTCGAATGGAGGTAAGGAGTTTGATTTTAAAACAAAAAATAAAAAGCAAATATACATTACTTATGCATACAACAGAGTACTGCCTTTCAAAGCAGTGGGGGGGGGGGGTGTCCGGTTACCCAATTATTTCTATCACCTTACCAATGTCTGCAAAATCAGACTACAAAGTAAGCAAGTAAACCTGGCATATGCAAGGTGGATATTCAGCCAGTTCTCCCTATAGCCGCACCATTTGTTCATGACCACTGGGCCATAGCAGTGGCAGCCCTCACCATAGCAGCTGTTAAATATGGCAGTTACTAATCCTGGTCATTTATCTTAAGTTCTGTGTTTCAACTTCCACCCTTCCCGCCTCACAGAGTATGAGACTAAAATGATGCAATAAATAAATCTCTGTGAGAGTTTTGAACAAGTTAGATCCCTGCAAATAAAAGGTGGCTTTAGGATAAACAAATACATTGGCTATCCTAATTATATAACCACTTACAGGATGGCTGATGTCTCACTAACAGGTCTCCGAGTTCTTTCCTGAGCCTCCACATTCTGGTTTAACGAAGGGGGAAATGCAAGTGAGCTGACTTGGAAATGTCCCTGCCCAGTGTTTTATAAAACACGTACGCAGAGTTAACCCAGGTCATCTCCACAAGAGTGACAGGTATTCTCAGAACTGCCCCAACCGGACGCAGCCGAAGGACATCAGGATGACCACACCCCTGAGAACGCATTATCTTCCCATAGTACTTAACACCATTGGACACATTAGACATTTTGCTTACTTGCTTATTTCTTGCCGACCGACCCCCATCCCTACCTCCCCCCCCCCCACCCCAAGCACCCT
>NW_006298058.1:1192122-1199999 GCF_000327345.1 Myotis davidii | reverse complement strand
CCCAATATGTAAGCACCAGGGAGGCAGGAATCTCTCCAGGGCTCAGATTTCACTTCTAGAATGAATGAAAGGCTGGGAGGCGGCTCTGGCTTGGGGGAGCCTTGGGCTTTGTCAGCCTGCTTGACTTGAGAGTTTACCTCTTGACCCTCTTGCATTGTTAGGTGTGACGAGTTCAGACACGTGCTCCCAGCAGCCGTGCCTACACCAGGAAGCTCAGCAACACTCACATCACCTCCCCAGCCAACTTGCTGACTCCCCTCCAGCCGCCACTCAGGGCTCTCCATGGCATTCCGACCTATCACCTCGGCTCCCCTGGCTTTAGTGCTTCTTGGCCGCACTCATACCTTCTTCAAAGGAGAAACATATCCACCCAATATGGGATTCCTGTTGGGCAGAATTTCTGTTCAGTTTTCACCAAAACCCTCCTCCTCTGGAACACTAAACTCAGGTGAAACAAAACACTCCAACCCCTCAAGGAAAAAAAGAGCTCTGAAAATCCAGGTTTCTTTTCTCCCTTGTTATGACCAGAGCTTCATTATATATTCCATCCTTGTTCCAATGGCTGCCTGCTGGTAGCTGCCAGAGGGGAATTACCTTCCTCTGGGATACAGATGCCAGTTAACCCCGGCCTTGCCATGAGCTGACCGGGCCTTGCCTTAAGAAGCAGCTTCTCACGCGTAGGACCCCATGAAAGGTCGCAGTTTGAATAAGGAGGAGAGCCCGAGAGCGCAAGGCTGGGCCCTGGCCGCATTTCCCAGCGTCTCGCCTATTCATCTCCAGAAACAGTCACATTATTTTGGAACTAAAAATTATTGTGAAAGGGATAAGCTTTATCGGGGAAGAAAATACCTTCTCATACAAATACTGTCTTTGACAATCCCATTTCACGGCTAATAGCAATCAAAGAAGAGATTGAACCCATTTCTTCAGCTCTAAGAGGAACTGGTATTATTAAACAGACAAGGAAAACACGGGCCACCATCTGTGGCTAGTTTGTGATGATCTAACATCAGCACTATAACAAATACAACCTTGCTGGGGCCCAATTACAAATTAGTATTTTTAACATTGCAATTAAGGAAAAGAATTTCTGAAGAAGTAAAAGGGGGGAAAAAGAGCTATAGGTCTCTAGCATGATTCTGAAGTTACTGCAGTAGAATGCACACATTCTCCTAGCTGGGTGAATACTGCTAGTTGTCATTTTTAATATTCCAGCCTAATGTTTTGTTTATAAAGTAGGTAAAGATTCCAATGTTTGGGAATCAGAAGTCTGGATTCTAGTAGTTCTTGGAGAAGTTTAACATGTGTCCCTCTAATTACAATGAATTAAAATAGAATGCCTGCACATAACAATTCAACTCTAAACAGACTTTGCTAATTGCCTGGAAATAGCGGGAGCAAAGAGCTGAAAGCAGTCAGTGAGAACACAAACAGCCTCTGGCCCTGCACTGAGATGCTGAGAGAGTGAGATGAGAGAGAAAATCGCCCCTTAGCAAAACTAGAAGTCATGTGGCTGCTGTCTATCATCATAAATATGGAACTTTTTGACCTGGGGGCAACCACAGTTCACAAATGTTCATCAGGCCTCTGGGTGGTGCCATTAGAAGGCTTTCAAAAGCACATTTAAGAAGATTACCAACTGCCCTTCCAAGAGAAGGGCACTAAAAAGTTAATTGAGAATTTCCTTGCCACTTCTTCCATCAAAACACAGAAATAAGTTGAAAATACCCAAAGGAACAAATCTAATGAGAAATATGTTTGGGAGAGAAATAAAAACAGAAATTGTTACTCACAAACAAAACACATTGTTATTGTAAAGGCATTTTTGTTTGTTTTTTACCAATGGGTATTATTTCGCCAGCATTTCCATCTGGACCGTCTGCCTGGGTCACCTCATCACCTGTCCTAGAACATCAGGAAGTCATCATATTGGAATGTTAACACTTTGGGGTGGGATGGCTTTCTTTTCCCTCCTCTAAAGGAAGTCTGGGTCAGCAGGATTGGGGTAGAGTGAGGGGCAGGGGGACCTGCATTCAGGGAGTCAAGAGGAAACAACATCATTGAGATGGGTGCTCCTTGCTGGTCTGAACATGTCCTTCAGGAAACACCTCTTTCTCCTCTTCTGCCTGGAAGACCCAGGAGGCTGCTATGGCTCTGAGGCTGAAGTGTAGGCATACAGGGCCATTCTGGGTTTCTAGCGGAGATCTCAGCACCACTCACCCTCCAGCACACCTTAGAGCAGCGGTTCTCAACCTGTGGGTCGCGACCCCTTTGGTGGTCGAACGACCCTTTCACAGGGGTCGCCTAAGACAATCGGAAGGCACATATATAATTAGCCAGAAGGTTGAGAACCACTGCCTTAGAGAACACCCCCCCCCGCCCCCCAAATCCCTCCTTGGGTTTGCACCTGCAGACATGAGGGTTTAGGACAAAGTTGAGAAGGTCACTCATAATTTTCAAACTAATTGCTCCATTGTATTTCAACTCTTAGCCAAGGTGTCTGACATGGAATCTTCCTCTTCTTAACCCCTGGCCCCTCTCAGAATTTACCAAGTATCATGATGACCGTCAACGTCCTGCACAATGCTAATAAATCCACTTGCATATCGCCACTAAAGCACAACAACAGTTCCTTTGCCTCTGGGAACAGAAACCCACTCTTTCAGGGCCAGATTGCCAAGCAAGAATAACCCTGACTCTCCACCTACTCCTAGTTTGACACTGACCTTTTCAATATAGGGCTAACTTTGAGGTGTAACTGAAGAGCTTAATAATCCAAGCAAAGGACAGTTTAAATAGAGCATTTCACTAGTTGACATAAAAAAAGAATGTATGTTCAGGAGAATGGTGGTGCTCTGGGCACCATAATCTACAATGGGCAGACCAGTGGCTGTTAGGGAGGAGGGTGAAACTCTGTAGTTGCTTTTTAAGTATACATGTAAAGTATACACACATACCTTGCAATTAATTGCATAAAAATGCCAAACGATCATGTGGCCATGTGGAACACTGGGAGCAGGCAGACTTCCTATGGGCTCAATCTCTCTTTAAAGGAGTTGCTCAGTGAGCCACCCTCCTCCCCGTTCATAATGCAGGTCTTAGGTCAGCTGGGAAGACTTATGGCGAAAGTATAATCCAATGTTTAGCCTGTTGTGATTTGTCTACTGACCTCTTTCCCACGCCAGTGGAGCAGACAGTGCAGCAGAGGGGGAAGGCAGGCCACGCTGGTGGTCAGCCCTCACTAACCAGGGATAAGGGAAAGGAGCCCAGCTGGACAAATGACCCGTCCTGAGAGTGTCCAGAAGGCCCATTGCTGGCCGTGGGCTGTTACACCCCCAGACAGCATAACGCAGAGCCTCCCCATTGTGTTACCAGCCACCAGCATGTGTAGACTCTTGTCCTGTCTATCAACCACAAGGGCAGAATCAGACTCGTGACAGACAAGGTAGTAGCTTATGGATGGGCTGTGAGGTGCCGAGGGCGATTTCATGGGAACTAAGAAGCCATCATGTTTCAGGAATGCTTCACCAACTCGCTAGCTGAAGCTTACAAATCCATAGCTTCTTGGTGTGGCAAGCAGGTTCTCTGTACACCATCATTAAAAGTGTAGGCACCACTGGGAGAATAAACAGCAGCCTTACCGGGCAGTTAGACTCATCAGCAAGGTTAGTAGAGCCTTTCCTGAGAGGGTATTTTGATAAGATGTAGGAAAGGGGGTCCAGAAATGAAATAACTGTCACATAGGCAACTATGGTTTACTCGTTGTTTTTCATGAGTTCTGCCTAGACACGAGATGGGGGCAACTCCTGTATGCTCACTGGCTCTCCAGCTTCCCCTAGTAACTAGAGGAACCTCTCCATTTCACAGTGGGCAACAGGTTCAGACTGTGGTTGAGACTTTCAGTGTCTCTCTGCTGCCAGCCCTGGGGAGTCCCAGCTACCCCCACCTACACTGTTAATGACCAAATGAAGTCATGAATAAATGCTGACCGTGGATTGTGCTGTGAAGAGCACGGCCATAGAGACTGGCAGTCGCTCCAGAAAAGAATGAAACCCGGGGCAGGGAAGCAAATAAAGACAGAGGGCAAGAAAGGAGGCCACAGAGAACATTTTGAATAGTTAGATTCTCTTACGAAGAGTAACACTTGAAATGCATGGCCCACTGGGTAGGATTAATCATAAAAATCACAAATCACTGTCAGTAAGCTCCAGGGGATGTAGGTGGACAGGATTTGGGTACAATCTGTTTTATGGAGTTTTCATGGTTCTGTTACTTAACCTCATGCTAACAAGAATATAACTGAGACTCAGCAGCACAGTACAGGGGAAATCCATATCCTATTTCGAGGCTAACTAGTAAAAGAAATTTGCTGTGTCCCTCTAGAGATGTCAAAAATTAAATAATGGAAAACAGAATTTCCTTGATTCTTCTGTGAAGGGCAGTTTTTCTTAATCACTGGAATATTTTGGTCTAGGGAGTCCAAACTGATCATGAAGACACCACAGAAGTATGTAATCAATACAGAGACCTTTTAAAAATGCACACAGGCAAGACAGGTTTATCTACAGTTATCTCAGAACTAGAACACAGTAAAAAAAATCTTTACATACAAGAGAAGGCACACTCAATGACCTTCCTTTGGTTTAGTTCACAGTATAAATCAGACTGCTTTCTCTCCCCCTACTTTCGTAAAGACTGCCCCATGGTGCAATTGGAATTACATGACATTGGAGAACAGTATCCTTCAGCATTGATGTCATCATTGTTTGGGAGTCAGGTCACAGCTCTAAACCCAGGAAGCATCTGCAACATACAACATTCCTTTCAGCTTCTGAGGCTTTGGGGCCTAAAGCCAAAAGGTGATGAGTAACCTCAAAAATATGTTCTTCTCTTTCTTTAAAACAATTATTTTGGGGGAAGAGGGTGACACAAAAGCAATTTGCACTACCTTACAAAGGAGTTGAAGAGGTACTCCTTATCATGCCTGCTTTTAATCTCCTCATTTTTTGTAAACCGTCTTTTCTTCCAGAATTTTTTCCATGCCTGAAATCTACCTCATTTTAGCACCATTACCCAAAGGCCCTCTCTTCAATTCTGGAGCTAAAGGCATTCCTAGTACACACGCTTTTCATTATTGCTTACATTTCTTTTCTGCTGACCATGATTGCACATCAACTTGCCAACAATCTCTGCTCAGGAGAGAGATTCAATTCTTTTTAAGAAGAAAAATCACTGGGTACTTTATTTCTCCATGCAGATCTCATAATACAAAGATGTTCAATGCATTCAGCAGGTGACTCATTTTCCTTAATGTCTTTCAGATACTGGCATGCACATCCCAGCATTTCTATTTCCACCATCCAAAGCAGAAAGGATAAGATGAGGTTATATGTTACCCAAGGCTATATATGATTATCTGAGAAAGGTGCCATAGAAGTGTGTCTGGTAGAATAAGCTGGCCAGGGAGCAGGAGGCACAGGAATAGAATCAGACTGTCCTAGATATGCTTTCTACCAAATTACTTAGCCTGACGGAGCCTTAGTCTTCTTGTCTATAAAATGGAAATACCACCATGTAGAAATACCTCGATGTAGGTTCAGTGAGGAGTAAGTGAGATGACTTCAGTGCCTGGCACACAGCCCATATTCAACAAACACTTTCCTTTTGCTCCTTCTCCAACCTCTCTTCAAAAATCTTGCTAACATACACACAGATGGTGGGGGATCGCCAGGTGAGGGGAGTTATTTTCTCTAGTACACATTAGCTGACTCTGGTAGTTTTCTTTTTTTCCTTTTTCTCATTTCAAATGACCAAGGTTACATGTTCTTCATAAAATCATTAAGTTAATATACATCTATTGATAATCAAAATAACCTCCTATAAAAACACTGGATCCCAGCTCACTTTGCATACTTAGGTCTACACTATCTGATTAGTTAACTTGCTCAGAGCAATATCTACTGTTTGCTGGGGCCCCATACTTCACCCTAAAGTCATTGCTTTTCACTGAACTCATTTTTAGTAAAAGAATATTAGAATTTAACCTGCTTATTCTCGAGGTCTACTCTTAACTTAGATTTTTCCGGTCTCCATTATCTATAAGATCTTAATGGGATGTACAGGAGGTGGCTTTTTTGATATGTATATAATATTTCATCTTTTTTTCCCAAGACCTTACTATCTCCTAATTTAAAACATTAATAACTTCCCTTTATCTTTAGGTAACTTTTACAAAAATACAAAATGATTTTTAAAAGATCTCATACCTCCCTGGTTGGTAAGCTCAGTGGTTAGAGCGTTGGCCTGTGTACTGAAGGATCTTGGGTTTGATTTCTGGTCAAGGGCACATATTTGAGTTACAGATTTGATCCCCAGACCTGGTCAGGGAGTGAACGGGAGGCAACCTGCCTTCCACTCTCTCTAAAAAATCAATAGAAAAAATATTCTCAGGTGGGGTTTGATAAAAAAACAAGCAAAAAATATCTTATACCATAAATACAGAGTAAAAAGGAAAGAAATATTTGCTATGAGTACATACTAAAAAACAATAATTGTGTCCATTTACTCCACTATGCTAAGTACACTATTCTAAAGCCACTGTATCCACTAACAGTACAAATAGCATGTACTTACACATTTCTAGCCATTTGTGTATCAGGTTACACAGCAGGTATGTTCCCAAAGATGTATATAAGTCAAACTTTAATGGAATTACATGTTACCTTTGTTAACTGATTAAACATTATGCTTTTATTTTCATTTATAATTTATTTTCAATTAAAATTTTATCATTTAATGTAGAGCTATAAAATAAGTTGATTCTATTATGTGCATATTGGAATGAACTACAGAAAATTCTATTTTAGAAGTAAATTTATTGGTCTGATGGAGTAGAATAAAAGAGAGAGTCCTTTCAGGATAAGAATGATCATACCCTAAGTTCAATGGATCAGTAATTACCTCTTATAGTACAATTTTCTTAAGGCAAGATATTATATGCAAATGCATAGAGAAACTATCTTGCTTATTCACTTCAAAACTCAAAGTATTTCTTCACAAAACTGACATGCAATTTGTGGGGTTTTTTTAAAATGTGTGGTTTGCATTTTTAAAAAATCAGTACTCTCTCTTTTATTCTACTCCATCAGACTGTCCTAAGTATACTTACTACCAAATTACTTTCTACCAAATTTCATTCTTCCTCCTACTCATGCCAAGAGTAATCCCCAGCTATGAAAACAAAATATTTTAAAGACAAAATTGTGATATAAAGCCTTATGGCTTGTTTCATGGCATAACCCCAATCATTAATCTCCTGCTCACCCAATGCCAAAAGTGGTCAAATCTGGCGCACATGTGAAAAATAAATGGAATGCGTCTCCATTTCGTTCTTTATCTGAGAAATGCGAGGAAAGTGTTGAGTCAGGGAAGTCCTCCAGGGCAAGAGGATGTGAAATAATGTAAATGTCTCCAGGCCCATTTTCCAGACCTCTGAGTGTTGATCTGGTGGAGCCTTTGAGAGAGTCTGGTGAGAAAGATCACGTACTATGTCTCTGAGGAAATAAACCCACATCTCAAGCTTAGGGGTCTGAATGTGTCCATGAAAAACACACCTTTCTGGATGCCGGGTAAAGGGAACTCAATTCAAGAAAGCACACATCTCACACCAAGTGGCTGCCGCCTTTGTCCTTTGGCTTCCTACATGGATCCTGTGGCTGCCGGAACTTCAAGTAGGGAAGAGTTGAGGTTTCAAAGACTAGTGATCAATTGCTGTAGTTTATTTTATTTTTTATAGATTTCAGAGAAAGGCAGGGAGAGGGAGAGATAGAAACATCTATGAGAGATGAACATTGATCATCTGCCTCCCGAATGTCCCG
>NW_006298058.1:1188177-1192054 GCF_000327345.1 Myotis davidii | reverse complement strand
CACTCAACCACTGAGCCACACCAGTCGGGTGCTGTAGTTTATTTTTAAGCAAGCATTTGGACCACTAATGTGTGCCTTAATACTCACTAAGCCAACTCACAGTTACTGACAATAGTGTAAGACCAACCAGGAAGTATCTTCAGATTCTATTTTGTTGGGACATATTCATATGGATGATGGTAGTGTGTGTCTATTTTATTGCTTCAAAGTGAACAAAACCCAAATGTCCTTTGACAGATAAATGGGCAAACAAAATGTGGTTTATACACACAATAAAATACGATTTAACCTTAAAAAAGGAAATTCTGATGCATGCTATAGCATAGATGAACCTGAGGACACTATGCTAAGTGAAATGATAAAGCTGTCACAAAAAGACAAATATCGTATGATTCCACTTATGTGAGGTACTTACAGTAGTCAATTCATAGAGATAAAAAGTAGAATGGTGGATGCCAGTGCCGGAGGAAGAGGAATTGGGGAGTTATTGTTTAATGGGGATAGAGTTTCAGTTACAAGATGAAAAAGTTGTTTAACAGTGTATTAACAGTATATTTGCATTTTTTAAAAATCTGAAGATTAGTTGTTTAACAGTGTAAATATATTTAATTCTACTGAACTATAGACTTAAAAATAGTTGAGATGGTAAAATGTTGTGTTACGTGCATTTGGCCACAATAAAAGATTTAAAAAAATACTGTTGATGGTCAAAATAAATAAATACCATAAGAGAGCAAAATAAAAAAGGTGGACAAGAAAGAACGTCTGGCCTGGATTCTCTACAAAGTGTCTAAATATATAAGGAGGGCTCAATGGAAAATTATTCTGAGTATATCATTTGAGATGTGGGGGCAATCTATTCAATCAAGTTTGAATAAAGATTTCAGCAATATTTCATTTCATCTAATGCTCTTTTGGTGTTTTCCCAATCTTTTGATTCCTTGAAGTATTTAACCATGCTCTTAACCTCAAAAGCTGGACTGTATACTACAAATGCCCTTTGGAAAGGCTCCCTGAGGTAGGCTGCAGTTAGTGTATGCTACCCTTCCTACTTGGGAAGGGGCTATGTGTAGGCAAATATCGCAGTATTTGTACCACATGGGGAGTTTCAAGCTGGATACGGGAGAACTCAAACCAATCACTACAACTGTCCTCCAGTGCCATGTGTTAAAACTTTGCACAGCCTCTTCTTACATGCTGGAAGATGCAGTTGTTCATGAAATCACTATGCATGGTGCCTCAAACTACTTGGACTGCAAAGAATGTTTTCATATTTGAAGGCAGGACAATAGATTAGACATACCTTTTAGCACACACCCACATTGCTTCTCTGACTGTGGTCTGGGGCTAATGAGCATCTATGTTTTTTCAATTGACAAACTGCTCGTTCAGCTTAAGATGATATACCGCCTGGACAGTTGATATTCAGTTCTCTGAGATAGTCTGCCGAGTTGATTCTGTTATTAATCGAGCAACTCATTGAATGCACACAGTCTGTTTTAACTCAAAATATGATCCAAAAGACAATCTTACCATTAAAAATATGGAAGAGAGAAAGAAATCTCATTTTTTTTCTCTCCAAATAAATAGTAAGGTTTCTCCTTCAAACTATAACATGTACAAATAAGGAAATTTTATAAGCAGGGACTGTTCTCTGACCATGTTTAAGCACAAATCTGTGTAAAATTATTTCCTCTTTTTGGAAAATACTTTATTAGCATGGGTGAAAAGATCCTTTACTATTCACATTATTAACTAAAGAAAGGCTTCACGTTTTCACATTCCTCACAGTTAAGATAAAAACTGACTCTTGGAATCTACCCCAAAACCTCAATTTCCTGCTCTGTAAGAAGATTTACCTCGGAGAGTGAATAGGTCCTAACTGCTGCCAAAGCAAAGGTCTTTGTATGAAATCAATCAGATCTGGGCAACCCATAACTCTATTTGATGTGCCACATAGTAAAAGATGCAACACAAGAAATATTAATACTTTTCTGGCTGATCTACAAATGCACTCAGAACAAGCGGGTCTCATTTTATTGTGCTGTGTAGATACTGTGTTTTTTTTTGTTTTTTTTTTTTTTACAAATTTAATGTTTGTGGCAACCCTGTATCAAGCAAGTCTATTGGCGTCATTTGTCCAACAACATTTGCTGACTTCTTGTCTCTGTGTTGCATTTTGGTAATTTTCACAATATTTCAAACTTGTTTGTTATTATTATATTTGTTATGGTGATCTGTGATCAGTGATCTTTGATGTTTCTCTTGTAATTGCTTTGGGGTGTCATTAAACCGCACCCATATAAGACGACAAACTTACTTGATAAATGTGTGTGTTCTGTCTGCACCATCAACCAGACGTCCCCACCTCTTCCCCTCTCCTCATGCCCCCTATTCCCTGAGACACAGTGATATTAAAATTAGGCCAATTAATAACTCTACCATGGTCTCTAAGTGTTCAAGTGAAAGGAAGAGTCACACGCCTCTCACTTTAAATCAAATGCTAGAAATGCTTAAGCTTAATGCGGAAGGCATGTTGAAAGCTGAGACAGCCCAAAAGCCAGGCCTCTTATGCCAAATAGTCAGCCAAGTTATGGATGCAAAGGAAAAGTTACTGAGGGAAATTAAAAGTGCTACTCCAGTGAACACAAATGATAAGAAAGTGAAACAGCCTTATTGCTGATATGAAGAAAGGTTTATTGTTCTGGATAGAAGATCAAACCAGCTATAACATTCCCCTAAGCCAAAGCCTAATCCCGAGCAAGGCCCTAACTATCTGCAATTCCATAAGGGCCAAGAGAGGTAAGGAAGCTGCAGGAGAAAAGCTTAAGCTAGCAGAGGCTGGTTCCTGAGGTTTAAGGAAAGAAGCCATCTCCATAACATAAAGATTCAAGGTGAAGCAGTAAGTGCTGATGTAGAAGCTGTAGCAAGTTACCCAGAAGAGCTAGCTAAGATAATTCATGAAGGTGGCTACACTAAACAACAGAGTTTCAATGTGGAAGAGAACAACTACATTGGAACAAGATGGCCCCTAGGACTTTCATAGCTAGAAAGGAAAAGTCAATGTCTGGCTCCCTAGCTTCAAAAAATAGGCTGACTCTCTTGCTAGGGGCTAATGCAGCTGGTGACTTTAAGTTGAGGCCAGTGCTCATGTACCATAACAAAAATCCCAGGACTCTTAAGGATTATGCTAAATCTACTTTGCCTGTGGTCTATGCTAACACAGCATCCTTTCTGTAGCCCATGAAGGAATAATTATTTAAGAAATACATTTCATACAGCTATAACTGCCATAGGTTGTGATTCCTCTGATGAATCTGGGCAAAGTATATTGAAAACCTTCTGGAAAGGATTCCCCATTCTAGATGCCACTAAGAACATTTGTGATTCATGGGAGTAGGTCAAATGATCAACATTAACAGACATTGGGAAGAAGGTGATTCCAACTCCATGGATGACTTTGAGGAGTTCAAGACTTTAGGGGAGGAAGTAACTATAGAAATAACAAGAGAACTAGAATTAGAAATAAAGTCTGGAGTTGTGACTAAATTGCTGTAATTTCATAATAAAACTTAAATGGGCCCAGTGCTGGTGTGGCTCAGTGGTTCAGTGTCAACCTATGAACCAGGAGGTCACGGTTCGATTTCCGGTCAGGGCACAGCCTGGGTTGCAGGCTAGATCCCCAGTGTGGGGCATGCAGGAGGCAGCCAATCAATGATTCTCTCTCATCATTGATGATTCTATCTCTCTCTCCTTCTCCCTTCCTCTTTGAAATCAATAAAAATCTATTTAAAAATAAACAAACTGAACACTTAAACAGACAAGGAGTTGTTTTTTATGAATGAGCAAAAAAAAGTGACTTTTTTTTAGATGGAAT
>NW_006298058.1:1180201-1188130 GCF_000327345.1 Myotis davidii | reverse complement strand
CGGTTGAGAATTGTTGAAATGACAACAAAGGATTTAGAATGTTACATAAACTTAGTTGATAAAGTGGATGCAGGTTTTGAGAAGATTGATTCCAATTTTCAAAGATGTTCTGTGAGTAAAATGCTATCAAACACTATCACATGCTACGGAGAAATTGCTCCTGAAAGGAAGAGTCATTTGATGCAGCAAACATTAATGTCGTCTTATTTTAAGAAATTGCCACCCCAACCTTCAGCAATTGCCACACTGAGCAGACAGCAGCCATCAACAGTGAGGCAAAATCTTTCACCAGCAAAATGATTATGACTTACTGAAGGCTCAAATGATGATTAGCAATTTTAGAAAGTATTTTTAAGTGAAGGTATGTATATTTTTAGATATAATGCTATTGGACACTTAATAGACTACAGTATAGTATAAACATTAGTTTTATATACACTGGGAACAAAAAGTTCACATGACTTGCCTTATTGTGATATTCACTTTGTTGATGTAGTCTGGCACCAAACCTGCAAAATTTCCAAGGTATGCCTGCAATGTCTTATTTATGGAACACTGTCACAGAAGTGAGATTTCCAGAGAAAATTTTTTAAAATATATTTTGGATGCCAATTTAAAAATTATCTTATTTAATTTTAATTTGGCATACATTCTATCTTTAAAGCTTAGTGTAAGGGAAAAAGTTCATGGTTTTTTAAGACGATACAGTATCACCATGAACATTAGTTCTGATGTTAAGAGAAAAAATTGAAAACAGGGGTCCCTTCATTAAGTAGCCTCAAAATAGTGTGCCTATGAACTGAGCAGAACAACGGCTAAGTTCCCTTTGCTTGACTCATATCTAAGAACACAGTAACCCAAACATGCTGGACTCAGAGAAAAAAAATAGTTCAATAGAAACAAACATGGAGTTCAGAAATAAACCCAAACACAAGCAGACATTAGGATCTCACCGTCAGTGGGGAAAAGATTATTCAGTCAGTGGTGGTGGCAGCATTGACGAGCCACTTGGGAGAAGAACTAAAGCTGGATCCCTCTTAGATTAAACTTCAAAGTAAACTTCAGATGGATCAAATCTTACAACCTAAGCAAATTAAGCTCTGAAAGTACTAGAATAAAACACAAACAACTTTTAATATGTAATATTCAAATGGGGACTTTCCTGAAAACACGACTCGAAAGGCAGAAATATATAAGATTCTAAATTTGATCAATGTAAATTTCTAATGAAAAATCTCCACAAACAAAATCCAAAGACATGCTAGACAAATATTTATAACAACTATGAGAGAAAGTTAATTCCTTAATTTAAAAAATGTATAGCTTTGTTATTAATCCTCACTTGAGGATATGTGGTATTTTGTGATTTTTTAATTGAATTTTAGAGAAAGGAAGGGAGGGAGGGAGGAAAAAGCGGAGGGAGGGTGGAAAAAAGAGAGAGAGAGAGAAAGAGAGAGAGAGAGAGAGAGAGAGAGAGAGAGAGAGAGATCATTTGCCGCCCAAGGACCCTTCCGTGGTGGTTTAAAACCATAGAACACTCCCAGGAGTAACTTCACAAGGACTCAGTCTGCTTGGGCCAGGGCAGCCTTGCCTGGCCTCAGCCTGGGATGGGTGCTGCAGGGATGGGATGGAGGAGCGGGGGCTGGGAGGGGTCAGCAGCAGTGCTGGTTAGAAGAGGACAGCAATGGTGACCATGCAGGATCCACGCCCCTCCAGGACAGAGGCCAAACCAAGCGGTGCTCCTTCCTACCCATCCCAAAGGGCCTGGAGGTCACATCCCCATGAGATTCTCCTTTCCTTCTATGTACAACTGCACAATCTGTGGTACAACCGCACAGTGTCCTCACATCATGACACTATGAACCTTTGGAATTAGTCAAGGTTTTTGTGACAAGCCATGGAGTGGGAGAGGAGACGGAATCAGAGGAAAGGAGAGAATCCGTTGAGTGAGACAGAATTTAGCACTGGGGTTGGTGGGATGTTGAAGTTCCATATGTTAAAATTGGTCTCCCCATAACCATGATCCCTAAATGCAATTAAAATGTGAAAAATAGTAAACGTCACAGACAAACCCAGGTGCAACATGGGTCCAGAACTTTCTTAGTGAGCCATCCCTAGTGAATTAAACCAAAACCATGGGCCTTAATTTCCTCTCCTATAAAACAGTGATCATAATTCCCATCGGAGAGTTGTGAAAAATAAATGTGAAAACATGTAAAGCACCTGCCCTGTTCCTGGCCCATGGTAGTGACTAAACAAAGAGTGCCCAAATTCCTGATAGTCATCTCAGCTTGAAGCTACTGGCTTCTAAATCCAGTAATTCTATAAATCCATGTAAGGCTGAGGCCAACCCCCAAACATGCTACTTTGTCACTAAGAAAGAAAATCCTTTATAAAAGGTAGGACAAGATTTCCTCCTTTGTGATGGCTAATTTTCTTTGGACTGAAATTAGGTAGTAGCTAATAAATTATAAATGAGGATTTATTTGAATGGCCAAAAATTGGGTGACAAATGTTCAAAAGGAGGGAAAAATATATTTAATAGCAGAATTGCAATCATTACATCACAGAATCTGTGTTAATAAAGAGATACATAAAAAAGAGATAATATTTAAATAAAAGAAGTTAAGTTGAGATAGAGAGGAAGGAATGGAGGAGATGATTATTGAGAAGCTACTATGGATATCAGATACCTATCAGGTTCTTTCATGTGCAGTATTTTATTCAATCCACATATTAACACTAAGAAAAATATGCTATCTTCAATTTTACAGATAAGAACACCAAGCTTCAAAAACCTGCTTAAAAGGGCTGGTTCAGCCCTGGCCAGAAAGACTCAGTTGGTTGGAGCGCTGTCCCATACACTAAAAGGTTGCAGTTTCGAATCCCTGTCAGGGCACATACCCAGGTTGTGGGTTCAATCCCTGGTTGGGGCTTGTGTGGAAGGCAATTGATTGGTTTTTCTCTCTTATATCGATGTTTCTCACTTTTTTCTCTCCATTCCTTTCTCTAAAATTAATAAAAAAAATAATAACATAAAAAAGTCTTGTTCAGGCATAAATCTGTATCTAAATGTGAGTCACTTGGACTCAGTTTCCTTCTCTATGCAAATGGAACTTATTCTAGAAACATTAGTATATATTCTTCTATATGTCCTTCTATAAGACAGTTTCAACATGATTCAACATGTTAAGATGAAACATTCTTTCTTAAGAGTCATCTGTACTATAAGGATCAATTCTGTTTAAATTCCATAACCACAAGAAAAGGACAAAGAAAAAGAAAGTAAATTTAAAATGCCTTAAATTGAGGCTGCTTAAAAAAATATGTATTACTTCTAGAATCAGGAGAAAACATAAACTTATATTATATGAAAAGAAAATCCATTTCAAATAAATTTTATGTAGATAGAGAATATCTTGAACCTCAAGGTCAAAATGATAAAATTCACTCAACATCTCAAAAACTTGACAGCTGCCTCTGTTTGAAGGATTAGATTTAGCCTAGCTCCAAAGCATGAATAATTTCACGAGGGCTTTCCAGCATGTCCACATTCTACAGGACTGGAGGAAGAGTGTCTGTCAGTCCTCTAAAAGGAAGGGGCTGTTGATATAATTTGTTTCAGGGCCATTTAGGTGTGACCTTCCAGGACTGGGGGCTTGGGCTGAGGAGGATGCGTAAGGTCCAGATCTTCCAGAATGGGCTGTTAAGTATTCGGGGAGGTGCAGACAAAGACCCTGTACTTCAAACACTAGAAAAACCTGGAAGGCTCCCCGAAGGAAGTCCTGATGGAAAATTTCACACAGTGGGACAGACGACTCCTGATTTCTGGTAACAAAAGGGCTCGGGCATTGAGTTAGGCGAGTGGGACACTGAGACTCTTATGAAGGGCAGGGCATTTGCTGGCTGCCTTCCAGGCTACAAATTCACTTCAGCTACATTTAGAAAACATGTTGAGAGATTACAACGTGCTGTCTATTGCTGAAAATGGTAAAGAGTCTAGGAAAAAGGCAAATGCAAAAACATTAAGTCTGCAGATGAACAAACTGCTACATGTCATGCTCACAAAGTGAGGTGTACGTGGGCCTCCAGTCCGAGGTGCTGAGCCACAGGTCTTGAGAGAAATAATGTGCACATAGCATCACTTTTCCAGACCCCTCTCAAGCGCCAGTACGGCATTCCATCCGTATTAGGAAGTCTTCGGTTTCTACTAAGATATAGGTCATAAATCTTTCAAGAATACATTATTTGTAAATATATTTTTAAATTACCAAATCAAATGAATTAGTATAAAAAGTGATTAGAACGCTACCACCACCCACAAAAAACACTATGAAATCTCCCAGAGTTTGGCCCAGAAATAACGACCAGTAAGTCCCAGGTTTTTCAAGTGTACTAAGCGCTCTTGACAGTGTCACCAGTTCCTGCTTGGTCATTCAACAATCCTGAAGTAAAAGCTGGAAAAGAATCAAGGTGAGGCAGTGCTTACACTGAGGATACTTATGCTGAGACAGGTGGCATGGGACTTCTATCGCAGACTTCTGTCTATATAAGTAACCACCATCATTTAAAAGTAATTATTTGATATTGTCGTAAAATATATAACACAAAATTTACCATTTTAACCATTTTGACTATGTAGTGCTGACATTAAATTCATTCAACAATAGTTACAATAATGTGTAACTATAACCACCATCCTTTTAATCTTTTCCAAATGAAATTCTGCACCCATTGAGCAATAATTCCCCACTCCCATCTCCCCCTCGTCCCTAGCAACTGCCATTCTGCTTTCTGTACCTATGAATTTAACAACTCTAGAAACCTCTTAAAGTGAAATCATGCAATATCTGTCCTTTTGTGACTGGCTTATTTCACTTAGAAATAATGTCTTCAAGGTTCTTCCTATTGTAGCATGTGTCAGAATTTCCTTCCTTTTAAAGGCTGAATAATATCCCATTATACCAGTGATGGCGAACCTATGACATGACACGCGTGTCAGAGGTGACACGCGAATTCATTTTTTTGGTTGATTTTTCTTTGTTAAATGGCATTTAAATATATAAAATAAATATCAAAAATATGTCTTTGTTTTACTATGGTTGCAAATATAACAAAATTTCTATATGTGACACGGCACCAGAGTTAAGTTAGGGTTTTTCAAAATGCTGACACGCCGAACTCAAAAGGTTCGCCATCACTGCATTGTACAGTTATATATGTCATAGTTTATTTATCCAATCACCCAGAGGTGAACAGTTGGGCTGCTTCCATCTTTTGGCGATTGTGAATAAGGCTGCTGTGAACATGGGTGCACCGAAAACCCGGAGTCCCTGCTTCCACTTGTCTGGGGTATATACCCAGAAGCAGATTTGCTACATCATATGGTAATTATGTTTAATTTTTTGAGATATTTCCATCTCATATTCTACAGCACCTGTACCATTTTACATTCCCATCAGCAATGCACCAGGGTTCCAATGTCTCCACATCCCCATTAGCACTGCTGGGCTTGCACAAGTGCGCTCCCTCCCTTCCTCTCTCCCAGTAGCCACCCTAATGAGTGTGAGGTACTATCTGATGATGGTTTTGAAAAATTTGAATATTTTTTCAAAGCACTTTCTAAGCAAGGAACTCTGTTGAGGTCATAACAGAGTCTGACCTGTTTTTAATCAAAACTTCCCTAGGCCTTTACATTTAAATATAGATAGCACGGCAAGTATCTGTGGTCGCCTACCATGAGCCAGGTTCTTGGTAAATCAACACAGACTCAGTGCTAAACAGGATGGGATCATGGTACTCATGGTCCATGTTGTACAGGGTGAATCAAGCACAGGAATCCACACTTAGGGTCTTTCAGGCTAAGCACAAGATGAGGAGGTCTGCACACAGTCCAAAGGGAAACAGCAACACTCAGCAATGCTGGTTTGGTAGAAAAGGCGTTTGCCAGGCATACTTTTTAAATAGAGTTAGCCAGGGGTAAAACTGGACAGTAGAAAATATTTTGAATTTTGTGTCTAAACTCCATGTTCTTCCTGCTCATTTTCTTGCTAGAGCCCTATCACCATGGAGCCAGGTGCCCCATGAAGGTAAAGTACCAGTTAAAATGTACAATGTAATGGATTTTAGTGCATTCACAGGGTTGTACAACTCTCGTGACAGTCAATTTTAGAACATTTTATCATCCTACAATGAAACTCTATGCCCATTAGCACTCACTTCCCATCATTCCCTAACTTCCTCAGCCCTAGGCAACCTACAGTCTACTTTCTAGACTATAGATTGACTTATTTTGGCCTTTTCATATAAGTGGAATCATATGTGGTCCTCTGTGATTGGCTTTTTTTCAATTAGCATAATGTTTTCAAAATATATCCACACTGTAGCATATATCAGTGCCTTATTCCTTTTTTAAAAAATATTTTTTTATTGATTTCAGAGAGGAAGGCAGAGGGGGTGATAGAAACATCAACGATGAGAGAGAATCACTGATTGGTGGCCTCCTGCACCCCCCTACTGGGGATGGGGAATTGAACCTGTGACCTCCTGGTTCATAAGTTGATGCTCAACCACTGAGCCATGCCAGCCCGGCACCACATTTTGTTCATCCATTCATCAGTTGATAAACATTTGGATTATTTCCATTTTTGGGTAATTATGAAAAATGTTGCTATCAACACTCATGTATAAGTTTTGGGGTGGATTTCATTTGCATATTAAGAGAAGATGAGTAGAGAAGAAGATCTTAGATTCAAGTGATGCACAATTCCAATAATGGGGTTTCAACAAAATACCCAAGATTGGGGAACACATTTCAATGACATTCTAGCCTCCAACAAATCTTTCTAAAAATGCCAGCTTCCTAAGCCTGCAACCTTCTATGTCATAGTTCTGTCAATATTATCATTCATTCTACAAATATTATAACTGTGTGCCAGATAATGTGTTAGAACTGAAAGCACAATAATGAACAAGATAGACATGGTCTATTAATAGAGCTGAGAGGCACCAAGGAGACTAAGGAAGCAAATATTTTGAAAACTTGAAAACACCACCATAAAGGAATTACCTGGTAATTAGAAGAGAGCTGAACATACAGTTGTTATGCAAAGACGAAAGTGCCACTTAGAACTTTATTTATAAAAGACCCTGTCCTTTAAAACAAATTCAGATCTTGACATATAGTTGAGATCAGAGGGTACATCTCCTTCCCGGACTACTTCATGTCCAAACTCAAACACTTTAATAAAAGTACAAAATGTACTCCTCCCTAAAACATACTTGCTCATCATTTTAAAGATCTCTAGGAAAGCAGCAAACATCTTTCTTCACTACCTTATCTCAGTTTTTGATAAGGGGCACACTGTTTTCCTTTAAATCTATTTCAAATCCTTTATTATTTTGGACTTTTCATATAAGTGGAATCATAGTGGTCCTCTGTGATTGGCTTTTTTTTCAATTAGCATAATGTTTTCGAAATATATCCACACTGTAGCATATATCAGTACCTTATTCCTTTTTAAAAAAATATTTTTTTATTGATTTCAGAGAGGAAGGCAGAGGGGGTGATAGAAACATCAATGATGAGAGAGAATCACTGATTGGTGGCCTCCTGCACCCCCCTACTGGGGATGGGGAATTGAACCTGTGACCTCCTGGTTCATAAGTTGATGCTCAGCCATGCCAGCCCGGCAATACCTTATTCCTTTTTATTGCCAAATATTCCATTGTATAGATGTACCACATTTTATTCATCCATTCATCAGTTGATAAACATTTGGATTATTTCCATTTTTGGGTAATTATGAAAAATGTTGCTATCAACACTCATGTACAAGTTTTGGGGTGGATTTCATTTGCATATTAAGAGAAGATGAGTAGAGAAGAAGATCTTAGATTCAAGTGATGCACAATTCCAATAATGGGGTT
>NW_006298058.1:1174571-1179407 GCF_000327345.1 Myotis davidii | reverse complement strand
TCTAGACTGCTTTTGTGAAAAAATGCTATTACCAAACAAACCCAAAACATATGTCTTCTGAGCATGAATTCAAATTATGATCATGCTCCTTATATATAACAATGTAAGTATTCTCTTATCCTCTACCTGTCTGCCCTTGACATTACCTTCTACTCTCTTGTTTTCAATGGTGCCGCCAAATGGCCACAATTATTCTGACCTAAATCCCTCCCTTCTCTCTATCCCCATCATTTTCCATGTTTCCTGCACATCTTTTAGGAACATTTGAATAAGCACTGGATCTAGGACTGATCACTTTAGAACATTTCTTTTGTATGTATGACACATTTCACCCACTTTGCTATGAGCACTAATTTCTAATTAAACTTTCAAAGTGCTCCCATGAGGTTACCCATCAAAAAGTTAAATAGTGAAAAGGAATTACTTGTTTGAGGTCCCATGGTATGACCTCTGTCAGCTTTCCTGGAGAAACACCGTCAGCTTTCCTGAAATCAGACTCATTCGCTTCTTCCACTTTCCCTCAATCTACTATGTCACAGAGAGACCACGTTAGTCTGACAGAACTTGCTTTTCAAACCATATGGGCCCACCTTTCAGCCTGAAAGTTGTTTTCGAATCAGTTTTGTGATATCTGCTACTTCCCCCCACACCATCTCCACTTTCTTTCAGGTCATAAAAACTTTCAGATTTGCCATTTCAAAGTCACCCTTTCTCCGTGTTACATAGAAATGGCATGGTGCTTCATTTCCAGCTCCATATTCTCACTACGACTGGTGTTCTGTGAGGCCATCATTCTAAACACCTCCTGTTGACCCTGGAACAACATGGGTGCTAGAGGCACCGACCCTTGCACCGTGGAAAATCCCTGTACAAGGTCTAACTTTTGACTCCCCGAAAACTTAACTACTAGTAGCCTACTGCTGACCGGGAGCCTTACTGATAACACACATATTTTTTGTATGTTATGCATTAGATACTGTATTTTATAATAAAGCAAGCTAGAGAAAAAAAAGTTATTAAGAAAATCAAAAGAGAGAAAAACTACATTTACAGTATTAATTGAACACACACACACACACACATTTAGTGGACTTGTGCAGTTCAAACCCTTGTTCAACAGTCTCTTGTACTTCAGTACCCGTGGGTGCCTACAGATGTTAATACAAGCAGTCTACTGAAACAGCCTTCGGCAGCTCTTCTAATAATCTTGCTTCCTTCCCCTACTCCCAGACTCTTTTAAAACAAAGAAGTTTTGCTTTTAGGGGGAAAAATAGACAAGTTGACCTATTGCTGTCATTTAAAGCCAACTCCCTCCTCTACTGAACAGAGAAACGACATTTCCCCGTCCTGCTGCGTCTGATGTATTTAAAGAATATTTCCCTTGATGTGTTTTGAAAGTTGCTTCTCATTTCCTGCCCGAGCTTTCCTGACTTTGCTCTGCGGCTCTTTCTTTGTACTCCTCCTTGGCCCTCTGCCATCCCCTGCTCAGTTGCAGCATTCTTGTTCGGGCTCATAGTTGTGCAGCTATTCAAGTAGTTCTTTGTTCATGCTGTTGGGTTTCCTCCTACCTTCCCTACCTTAGAACGGCCTCCTTTTGTTTCCTTTAACTGAATTTCATTAAAGCAGCCCTCTGGGTTCTCAGGTCTTCTATTCAATGGTGGGGTGATAACATTCCTTAAATACCTGAAATTCACTTTCACAAATTCAACTTTATTAGTACTACTGATTTTTATTTATTTTTTAATATATTTTATTGATTTCAGAAAGGAAAGGAGAGGGATAGAGAGATAGAAACATCAATGATGAGAGAGAATCACTGATTGGCTGCCTCTTGCATGTCCCCTACTGGGCATAGAGCCCACAACCCGGGCATGTGCCCTTGACTAGAATGGAACCTTTAGTCCGCAGGCTGATGCTGTATCCACTGAGCCAAACCAGCTAGGGCAATACTGCTGATTTTTAGCCAGTGAAGAGCCTAAGAAATACTAGTTTGTTCACAATTAGATACTGATCTACTTTCGTTATTTGGAATAGTTAACTTCAAATAGGGCAGCCACTGATCCTCCCACACTCTCCTCCAAAAGGATCCCGCTGTTTCTCTGTAGATTTGTGTGGTTTATAAGGCAGACGCGGGCCATGAGATCCCTGACACCACCCAGGTCTTCAAATTGATCAGATGGTCAGAAAGCCTGTGCCCAGCTTCTCTTAAATGAGAGGTCTACGTCAAAATTCCTGGAAAAGATTCCCTCTGCCTTTTCTAAAGTTTACCTTCTGAAATGACAAACTTTCTGTCTGAGGATCTCCTTTGATGTCCTCTTAAATCACAAAGAGAATTGTGCAAATGATAGCATAGCCTTACTTTTCAAGCCTCCACCTATTCTTAAACAGGGCACATTTTAAAATTCTTAGGTAAGTTATACATTAGACATGTCCAGCAAGGTCTAAGTCAGGAAGAGAAGTTTATTTGCCCCCATGTTTTGGCCTTCAGAATAGGGTGCACCATGATAATATGTGGCAGATGAAGAACACCAGGTCCCAGAATCCGGGGACTGAAGGAATTAACGGCATGTAGGTTTATGACTACACTCTCCAGAACTAGAGTTTGAACCCTGGCCCTGCCATTTGTTAGCTCAGGTTTGGGCAAGTCATATAAATCCTCTGTGCCTCTACTTCCTCAGTAGCAAAATGGAAATAAAAACAACATTACGCATCTCAAAGGCTATTTGAGAGGCATTACACATGTAAAGCACATGGAACTCAATGAGCAATTCCTTAAATTTACACAGACGGGAGTTTACAGCAACTAACAAAATAGTAAAAATACTTAAAAATCACATAGGTAACCAAATTTTGGGAGAGATTATTAAGACATCTCACATGATATGCCACGATTGGTCTGGATGCCACAGTGAGACTAACCTGTTGAACGAACATTTCTGAAAAATATGCATCTTGTGAAGAAAGCACTCATGAAAAGTTTTGTAAAATTCTGACAATTTCCGGGCTAGTTCTCACCAAAAGAGAAGCAATACCAATTTGGGAGACTACAACTAATTTGCATCCATTCCAATAAAATGCGACTAACTTGTGTTTTCATCTTATCTTCAAAAAAATTAAAAAAAAACCAACCAGATCACAACCAAATACTTTATGTTGTCTTTTTAAAATACCAAGAAGCAAGTATAATCCAATGAAAGGAAGACTAAAAATAGTAAGCATAAAACATTTCCAATGCAATTTACCACCTTTCTCCGCTTAAATTATTAAGAATCATTTATAAACCATCAGTTGTTTTATATCAATCTCTTAGTTACATCAAAACACCAGTCTACCTCAACTGTATCTTTCCTAGGTGTAAGAGTTTTAAGGGCCAATATTAATTCACATAATTGTGAAAGGGTCCAAAAGCAATTTAGATTTTCATTCTTCATTGGAAAATAAGAATGCCTCAATTCTTTGAGTGGGTAGCCCAGCTGAGAAAATGCAAAAGCATAAAAGTAGAAAAATCCATTTTAGTTTGAGATAATACATGATGACAAATCAAAAAGCATGACATTTAATAACATAGCACCGTTCACATCTATTTGATTTTGGTAACCATGCCCTTCACACCTTTAGATTTGAGAAATGTTCGAACACACTGGAAAAAAATGAATTATGTAACTACAATGCCTGCGTTATGAAGAACTTTTGTCCATTTCTCTCAACCTAGGCTACTACAGGTATTTGTCTTTCATGAGCTAGACCAAAGTATTCTGTGATCAAAATTTAATAACAGCACTCTCTGTAATTCTTATGAGGTGAGGGGGGTAAAGGAGAAAGTATACACTTTGTGATTTAAAGTTTTCTCCTATATGATATTAATTTTCAGTTCCTGGTGAAATGAACGATCCTAGGAGATACAATGAGTAACATGACAGCCTGCAGGAATCTTTACAACTTAGAACATGGGAAAGCATCAAAACAGGCACTCCAGTGATGCAAGAATTTGATGAAAAGGATAAAGAAGTAAAAACTGAATATAAAGTAAGGTTCCTTTACTTTCCCTGATCCCTGAAGCCCTCATAAGGACACTTTCTCCCAGACAGTCCTGGAACTTACTGAAATAGAAACACTAATCCCAACAAGAACTTAACAGGACAGGTTGTGATGCCTTCAACTGGCATACCTACACTTACAATAGTCTCTTGCTGGGGCTCAGGGCTGAGTAATTCATACTATCATAAATGTGAAAAGATTATAATGTCTCATAACAATAATTTTATACATTTGAAAAATTAACACAGAGATCTTACAGCCATTTAAAAAATGGCAAGACATTAAGAAATAGAAACTTTTTAAATATGGTAAGAAATGAGAAGACATTTCAGTCTATCTGTAGGATAAGATTTTTTAAAAAAATATATTCTATTGATTTTTTTACAGAGAGGAAGGGAGAGGGATAGAGAGTTAGAAACATCGATGAGAAAGAAACATCGATCAGCTGCCTCCTGCACACCCACTACCGGGGATGTGCCCGCAACCAAGGTACATGCCCTTGACCGGAATCGAACCTGGGACCCTTCAGTCTGCAGGCCGACACTCTATGTAGGATAAGATTTTTAAAATACTTTCTGAATTTTCCATAATGGTTGTGATTTACTTTAAAATATATATATTTCCAGAAGATTCAATATTAATCCTTATTTCTGTGATTTACTTTTATTCAGTAAAAAAAAAATGAAAATTTTAAAAAGGACAATTTTTTGTGTGTGGAAAATCTATTAAAAAACAGCTGAGCTTTTAAAAAATTATATTAACCTCAAATTTAATAAAAGCTGATAAACACAACAAGCT
>NW_006298058.1:1174183-1174467 GCF_000327345.1 Myotis davidii | reverse complement strand
CCCGCAACCAAGGTACATGCCCTTGACCGGAATCGAACCTGGGACCCTTCAGTCTGCAGGCCAACACTCTATGTAGGATAAGATTTTTAAAATACTTTCTGAATTTTCCATAATGGTTGTGATTTACTTTAAAATATATATATTTCCAGAAGATTCAATATTAATCCTTACTTCTGTGATTTACTTTTATTCAGTAAAAAAAATTGAAAATTTTAAAAAGGACAATTTTTTTTGTGTGGAAAATCTATTAAAAAACAGCTGAGCTGATGCAAATACCTTTCTGT
>NW_006298058.1:1161085-1174105 GCF_000327345.1 Myotis davidii | reverse complement strand
AAAAAACAGCTGAGCTTTTAAAAAATTATATTAACCTCAAATTTAATAAAAGCTGATAAACAACAACAAGCTTCTATAATGTTTCAAATTCTGACACAGTCTATTAAATAAAAACTATGCTTCCAAGTTTCCCCCTGGTATGAGAGTTTGCCTATTAGACCTATAGACACCCACCCTCCCCTCCCCCACACCCATGTGCTCTCAGCACAGTGGTCTATATAGGGCATAGTTTCATCAGTGGTCAAATTGAAGGCTTAAAGGTTAAACCAGCCAAAAACACTTACCCAGCACCCTCTTTCCAATGCTGCCTTGCCCTCATGTGAATCTATCCTCATTCCCAATCCACCTTCCACATTTGCGCACTGTCCTCCACACCCAGCTCAGGTTCCGTGACCAGCTTTATGATCAATTCCTTGCAAATATTTTCATTGGCCTACGTCTTCTCTTCTGCCATTGTGCCAGCTTGGCAATCAACACAGGGTCAACCTAACTAACCATCTGCAGTGAGCAGCTAAAATTGCTGGAAGGAAAAAAACTTACACAACTTTGCCTAATGGTCTTACCTTAAATTCATTACCATGAATCTCAAACTAGCACTCAACTCTGCTAAATGATTCTTCTACACTTTCCTTGTTACTTCCCTTTTTAAGTTTTCTGGAATGACAATCTATTGTTCACATTTTCTTCTCTCCTCCAACTCCCTCTTCCTTCTGACTCTCAGCTGCTCACCTCCTTTCAATTGTCATTAGCACACAAGGACCTCATTCCCTCGCCCTCAAATCCACCAAACTGAGGTGCCCACATACGCATTTCCTACTCTTAGGGTGGAAAAGTGTCTCTGCTCCTGAGGCCCCTTTCACTGTGTGCTAAATCCCAGTCCTTTGGCTCTCTAATGTCTTCTCTCTTACATGCGTCCTTTTTCTGTTCTCTAGATCATTCTCACAGCATACTGGCTTGCCTTGGTATTGCTGAGCTTGAAAACAAAAATGATAGTTTTATCATTTATGTTTCCCTTTAACTATATAATGCATCACACACACACACACACACACACACACACACATGCGCGCGCGCGTATGCCTACATATAATAGATGAAGTAAAACCAAGAAGTTTTAGCTGTTATGAAAATGACATATCCATTAGCTCCTTTAACTTAGTAGTTCTAAGTACATGAAAACCAAGCAATTTTCAGGAAATTACTTAGCTGGGGAATATGTTATTTCTTTAACAAAGTAACACATAAATGGAACAAGATTGCATATAGAATGAACAAAATTTAAAACAAAAATGTGAGTCTAATTATTTGGTATTCACAAAGGAGGTTTTTCCTTACAAATTCATTGACATGATCATTTTGGGAGAGTAGCTTCTCTCTCAAATGCATGGATGCCATGAGGGGTGAATCTTCTAGGAAGGAGGCAGGATAAGTCACGGGGTGGGGGGGGCGGCGAAGGGGTCTAGGAAGAAGGCACAATGGTGTTTTCCTAGAAACCTCTTGAACAGGCACCAACACTCCAAACAGGGAATAAGGGGAAGAAGTTCAGATTAATTCTTATGCTATCCCCTCAGGGAATAATGTTCACTGCCAGGAAAAATCCATTTTGTTAATAAAAGGATCACTAAAATTTAGAGCCAATTTTTCAGTAACGTGTAAATTTTGTATAACAAATTATACAAATAACACCTGTTATCTACCCACTTGTATTTCTAGGATTTTCTCGAGCCATGTACCGATGAAAAATCCAAAAGAGAGTGTCAGGGAAAGTGGTAGGCAATTTACCCTTGTCACTGAAAGTCATCATTGTAAATCCAGCAATGAAACCAACCAGAGTGGGCAAGTGACTTAACCAGTACACACTCTCCCACTTGCAAGCTCAAATAATTCTATGAACCCTGATTTCAGGAACGAGAGCGTAAACTTTAGTCCTATAGAATCGAAGCCAAATAACATCAACTCACACAAGAAAATGGTCCAGGAGAGAAAGACTACAAAATACTGAAATTGAATTTAGGAGACAAACTGGCCAACTGGCATATGTCTTCATTTTCTTCTCTTCAACACTCTGCCAATGTGACATACATGTCCATCCATACCCATGTGCAAGGCAACATTCACCCCATTACTTGCTACTCTGATTCCCTCACTCTGCATCAAGAGTGTAATTTGCTCTAATCTTGTAGCCAGACCAAACAAATCACTGAATTATAGTATCAACTGACTGCTTGTAATTAGCCTTTTCTGAGAAGTTTAAGAGAATCCATCCATTCTGTGGTATAAAAGTCAGTTGATAAGGGGGCTGGATGCTGAGTTGTTAAATATATAAGGTGTTGGCTGGGAGCCCCGTGTTCTTTCTGGGGCCTCACCTATAGCTTGAAGGGCTGAGACCAAGATAACTTCCTGCTCTCATTCTTAGGTGCCCACCCAGGAGCCACACATCCTTTGTTCTCATCCGATCTTGCATCCATATATTCCCCTTAAAATTTCCCAATTTATCCATAATAACTCCAGGGACTACAGCCAGCAGAGTTAGCTGAACTGCCATACCTGCCCAAGCTTTCCTCCTTGAAATCAAAAGTGCTAAGCTCCAAATCAGAAGGGAAAAAAAAAATCCCCAACACAAAAAGCTGCCTCCAAAGAATGTGCAAAATCATTGTCCCACACTCCTCTAATGAGGAGATGCTGAAAAAATGAACACAAGTCAGAACACTGAGCTTCAATTTAAATTCACTGCTGATTGCTAGGTGGCTTTGGCATTGTTCTTTGATGAATGAAAATGAGAATTCCTAGCATTATTTCACATTGAGAAGGTGGCCAGAGACCAGCACCTCGATGGTCACCTGCTTATACCTTCCCCATCACAAGTTCTGCATCGCCGGTATCTGAGGGCTCAAGCTCACGGTCAATGCAGAAAGCAAGCAAGCTCTTTCAAGCAGTCTCTGAATAAAAGCAAGTATAAGCATTATTATGAACACATGAAAATCTTCGGTACCTATCCAAGATATTATTAGCACTACAGCGGGACAAGTTTGCAAGACTTGACAAGACCAGCATACAAACAAGTATTGACATCACCTTTTTTTTTAAAAAAAAAAAAGGGTCTAAGACATGGAATGAAGATTACTGAAGATGCATGACTACAACATAAACAACTAATGAGCCATTTGGGAAGACAAATCCAAAATTCTTACTACTACAGCACTCCCACCCTGCACTTAACCCTCTATCCACATTTTCTCCATATTTATAATGGCTCCTGAACCTAAGATCTAATGATTAACTTTGTAGCATTTTATTATTTTTAATAAAATTTATTTACATTTTATTATTAAAATAATTATTCCTTCTTTGGTTTTAGAATTACAAATTGGTATTCATAATTCTAACATTAACTATGGCACATGAACTCTCGAATACTAAGGAAGAAATATGACACTCTAATTAGACACACAACCAAAAGAAGACATTGTCATTTGACGATCTTAATGCCACACAAACTTTCCTTCCTGAGGAAAAGATTCAGTCCGTCAATCCTCTTCCCTTCCCAGCACAGCTGGTTTTAAAGTGGCATTACAAAGCAGATGGAACTCTAATAAGCAAAAGCCAGAGGGCTGATTAGATTGTTTGCAATCTGCACTTCACAAATAGAGAACCATCACCGAAAAGTAAAGGTCACTCAAAATGAATCGTAGTCCATAAAGGGCATGGGTAGAGACACCGGGGCTACTAGCTATTATTGATTCCGCAAAATTCTCTGATAAAGGAGAACGTGGGATTGTCAGGGATTTCTCTTGGCACAGACAGACGGATGGACTCAACTGGGCTCGGCGTGTCCTGTTAGGTGAGCCCCTGAAGCATGCATAAAACTCGCGGTGCATGTGTATACATTGAATTGAAACATCGGTCACTCCATTAATCTAATGTTCAATAGTTGTTTCTGAGCCAGGAGAAGTATGGGCTCATGGGGAAATGAAAGGGTTGTCTTCCTCACAAAGAAAGAGGAAGAATCCCGTTTAAGCCACGTCACCAAGTCACATTCTTAAGCATCTAGGAACATGGGTGTATTCAGTCACCAGCCGCTGGGATAAAAGTGTATGAATGAATATGGTCTATTCATTCTGTGCTTCCCTTCTCTCTCTGCTTCACTCCAAGCAGGAAGAAGATACGTGTCCACTATCTTCCAGACTCTCTAGAGCAGTGGTTCTCAACCTTCCTAATGCCGCGACCCTTTAACACAGTTCCTCATGTTGTGGTGACCCCCAATTTCATTGTTACAAATTGAACATAATTAAAGCATAGTGATTAATCACAAAAACAATATGGAATTATATGTGTGTTTTCCGATGGTCTTAGGCGACCCCTGTGAAAGGGTCGTTCGACCCCCAAAGGAGTCGCGACCCACAGGTTGAGAACCGCTGCTCTAGAGCAACCAGCGAGGTGAGACCCGGGACAGATGGTGCTTCTTCTCTGTCTTGTCTCCCTGACAGACATCAGTCCCTGTGCGTTTAGAAGGACAGTAACCCAGACGTGATTGAAAGACTCTTCATGCCCACACGCACAAATAATTCATCATGCCTGCAATGGGGCTGACATGTTCCTCACAAAGAAAGAGGAAGAATCCCGTTGAAGCCACGTCACCAAGTCACATTCTTAAGTATCTAGGCGCTCCTTGGCCAAGGCAGTGGTCAGAATCGTCTTCCCTGCTGGAGAGAGTTCGCCTGCCATTCTCTCTCCTTCCTGGTGCTCACTCTCCCCTCCTGCCACCTGGCAGCGTGGGCCTCCCACTGCTGGTTGTACCACTTGGGTCCAACCTCTCCAGAGATCACCCCTGCTGACTAGACTAGAATCACCACAGCTTGGCGCCTGCTGCATACTAACTGGAATGGAATGTCTGTGGTGCAGCCCCCTCCTCTGTTATTTTCGTTTTTTTCTATTGAAGTAAAATAAACATTATGTAAAATTACTACCCTAACCATGTTTAAATGTACAGGTCAGTGGTATAAAAGTACAGTCACACTGTTGTGCAACTGTCATCCCCATCCATTTCCAGAATTCTTTCCATGTTGCAAAACTAAAATTCTGTGCCCATTAAATAATTACTCCCCCTGTCCCCAGCTCCTGGTGGCCACCATTCTACTTCTATGTCTATGAATTTGACTACTACTCTAGGTACCTCAGAGAGGTGGAGTCCTGTAGAATTTGTCCTTTTGTGATTAGCTTATAGGACTTTGAGTAATATACTCAAGATTCACCCATGTTGTAGTATGTGACAGGATTGGTTCCCTTCCTTCTTAGGTTGAATACTATTCCATTGCATGGACATACCATACTTTATGTATCTATTCTTCCATTGATAGGCCCATGGATAGCTTTCAACTCTTCACTATCATGAATAATCCAGCCATGAACATGGGTGTACACATATGTCTTTGAGTCCCTGCTTTCAATTCTTTTTGGTATATATTGAGAAATTGTGGGGTCATAGAATAATTCTATTTTTAATTTTTTGAGCAACTGTCATCTGTTTTCTAGTAGTGGCTGTACCATTTATTAGTAGTTTTTAAGATGAGTCTAGGTGGCTCTGATGAGAATGAGAAGGTAAATAACCAATGCTGAGCCCATTAGAACCATCTCCATCCCATTAAATCAATTAATGACGACTGCTACAGAAAGCTGTTTTGTTTATACACAGTAAAAATAGTTGTATTTTCTCTGTCATCAGGCAGCTCTGGTTATTCTGATAAATGGTTCAGTACTGTGGTGCAATGAAAACTGCCCTGAGGAAGTACTTATAGTTTAATATGAGAACTCCTGAAGATAATACTTTAGCCGAAAAGGAACAACAAGTATAAATCAGGATTAGGAGAATGTAAAAATTAACTTTATGCTTCTGAGTCATACTTCAAAAATAGCCTAAGATCTACATTCTTAATTGTACACAATAGACTGAGGAGAAAGTAATCAGCATGGAGCATGCAATTTATACCTGTGATTAGCCGACTCTATGTCTGATTTATGGCTTTTGGGTAGATGGGTACTCATTTATTTTTCCTTTGCAGGTCTCCATGCATAAAGTGTAATTACAAATTTGTTTGCATTTTCTGTGGTGCAGAATTAAAAACATAAACTTCTTGTAAACTTGGAATAGAATGCTTTCTTGTCCTTTATTTTTTCCTCATAATAAAAATAGTGCCAAATAGTGTTTCATCCATATCATAAGCCCACTGGTTCCAGCCACATGGTTCTCAAAATCACTCAGTATACCTGATGGAATAACTAGTGATGATAGTAATTGCAAAAAATCTGGAGTTTTATATACTTAATTTCTCTACCCTTTTGTTTTGTCACCTTGCTGTATCAAAATATGGACTTTAGTTGTCACACAGAAACATTTTACCTGAATGTACAGTTAACAAGGCTGGATATATGACTCTTCTTGCAGGCAAATTAATTTCAATAAATACCAAGAGAAAGTGCTTTGGCAAAGACTCATGGTTTTAATGCTGACTGGGAAGACTACGGCTTTGAATTGAAGCAGGGCTTCCCACCATCAGCTGAGGCCCCTTTAAAGGACCAGCGGCAGGGATCCTGATCTTGTCCAAGCGCTGTGCTAATAAGGCTCCCATCAGAAGTCCCACCCCGCTGCACTCACCTGTGCTATTCTCAGGCCCTCCCCATCATGGCTGCAGCCCAGACTGTATCCGCAAATTCCAAACATGCATATTCTTTTTTTTTAAATATTTTTTAAATTTATTTCAGAGAGGAAAGGAGAGGGAGAGAGAGAGAAACATCAATGATGAGAGAGAATGATTGATCGGCTGCCTCCTGCACGCCCCCTACTGGAGATCGAGCCCACAACTAGGCATGTGCCCTGTCCAGGAATTGAACCGTGACCTCCTGGTTCATAAGTCCATGTTCAACCACTGAGACACACTAGCTGAGCAAACATGCATATTCTAAATGCTTGTCAATATACATATGCATTCCAAAAAAGAATTCCAAGTTAAGTTACCTCACCTCCAATATTCCAAAACTTAATTTCTTATTTCCTTCACCAAACCTATTGTCAATTTGACTTCCAGCAATGTTGACTTCCAGCAATGTATTTTTTAATCCTCACCACCCCTCCTTCCCATCCAGCCCCTTCATGGAACTCTCTTGAAGCATAATATAATGATTTTTTTCCTGTCATATTATAAAAATAAAATCAAATATAGACAGATTAAAGTTGTTGTCACAAATTATGGGTTTATAATTTTTCAGGGGAAATGTTTTAACTTCTTTCATGTCTTCTCATTTAGACAAAGCAGTCAAGACAGGGTAGAAAAAGTACCCAGCCTGGTGATAAAGATGTTTTTATAAGGAAAATTCTCCTTGATTTAAGAAAAAACATTGCCTCTAATAAAACATTGTGTTGGCAGAAATGTCATTAAAATGCATCTTGACATGGCAAGGCCGTCCTGTAACGGTAACCTTGGGCTGGGCTCTGTCCCAGGGAGTGATGAGTCCAGCCTCGCCCAAATAGCTGAGTTTGTGGGTGGCTTAAAAGGCCATTGTGACATTTGGCCTTATAAAGTAAAAACCAAATGGAGGAAATGTGGGGGAAAACAAAAACATCCATTTTATCTATTTTCCCCTGAGAGCACATGTACCTTAGAGTAAAAGACAGACACTGACTACCACTGTGCAAAAAACTTTGCAAACTCTCTTTTTTCACTTATTTCTCATAATTAAAGCTGGAAACCACCACAGGAAGTTATTTCCTCTATTATTTCTTTTGTTGTTGTTGTTGGCTATATCTGCTCTATTGAATAAAGATGTCATTTCACCACACATCATAATATTTATAGCACTGTCCTCCTAAGATACCAAGGCAATGTGATTTTTCTCTCAAAGAGTGGAGCTTGTTATTCACAGAGAGCAGTTGATTTGGCATAAAAAGAAGCCAAATGGGGCTCGTTCCAATGGGGCCCAGGACCCCAGCTGAGGGAATGCTATCACCAGCCCTCACATACCTAGCTGTCCGCAACCCCAGAGAAAACTCAGCGTTCTACAGAAAACAAAGAGCTGATGCAAAAAATAATTGACAGCTCAGAGAAAGCCCATGAAATATCTGGTTAATATTAAAAACTAGGAAGCATTACAATTTGAATGCATTTGTCTAACTGAAAAGCAAGTCCACACTATGAGATTTACAATGAAGGCAGCAAAAAAGAAACTCAAAATTGGGGCTTTTTGGACAAGCAAGAAATGTGATATAAAAACACATTTGACAAAAGCACAACACAGTTAAATGTATTTATACTTCTCAGTTTATTCTCTCCAGCCAATGTATACATTTTTGGGCAATGAACAAGTGGAAAACCTATAGGCTGACTTATATATTATAGTATTTTTGGTATATGAATTTCCCCACCCGGTCAATGTTTATAATAATTTATAATTCCAGCATTTGCTAGACTACACAATCGTACCAGCCCCCCGAGACACTCAGAATAAACATAACCTGATTTTTCCAACACTATTACTAAAAATAAAAGGACCACACAGTGAGTATCTCTCATTATCACAGAAACCATTTGAACAGGCAACTTTCTTTAAATTCATTCCATTCAAAAGCCTTAGGAAAATTAGCAATTCTCCCTAGAAGCCCACAGAAAGCTGGAGCCAGAAGAGATATGCAGGCACCTAGTCACTGGCTTGGAAGTATATTGTTTTTTAAAAATTGGAGCTGGCCTGACAGATGGAAGCAGTGACCCTCTGGCTGAAGTAGGGGTGGGAAGCTGGGGGACCGGGAAGGTTGGGGTATCTGGCGCCTAAGCTTGCTCTCTGCACCAGTCTGCAAGAAGACAGTGCCCCCCAAAGCCGGTGAGACCCATTCCGGAGCCATTTTGGAGCTCCTTTGCATGGAGAGCAGGTGTGGAGTTGGCTCAGCATGGAAACAGGGTATTTGGGGAAAGACTCCACTCTTCACTGTCAAGTAGGTTCAAGAACATTTTGAATGTCAACCGCTTAATATTTTGAAATGTAATGCTGATGTTATGGTCAAATCCATTACCCCACGCAGAGTGAGAATTCATTCTGGTTTGACCAGGACTTTCCCATTTTAAACACTGGAATTCCCATGTCCTGGGAACTCCCTCTGTGCTGGCAAACTGGGACAGAACAATTCATTTCCCACCCTACATACACACACACACACACACACACACACACACACACACACACACACTACAAAATAGTACCTGCTGGCAGCTGATCTCACTCTGATGGGACTCAAAGGGCAGTAACCCAGCAACCAATGGAGAGCTGGGATGAAGAGTGCCTGTGGGGTAACAGCACCCCAGCAGGGGACAGGAACCTGGCATCTTCCACACCATCAGGACATATAGGAACTTATGGAAAGCAGCAGCCGAAGGTGCTCTGGACTGGACTCCACACTTGTCCTTAGAAAGGAATACCTAAACTGCTTAAAAAAGAGTTTTCAGCTCAGCGGGTAACTGTAATAATAAAAGCATGATATGCTAATTAGGCCCAACAGCCTAACGACCTTGCCGGACAACCTTCCGACCTTCTGGATGAAGCCAGGGCTGCAAGGGCCGAACCCCTTGCAGGAATTTGTGCATCGGGTCTCTAGTTCTTTTTATAATCTTAATCATATCAGATCCCCCCCCCTACTATTAGATAATACTAAGGTAAACTTCCTTCCAGTTACTGTTTAAATGATCGTAAGTTAAAATCATCATAAATAACAAAACATGGCAAGTATAAGCTGATAGCGCTTCCCTGTTCACATTTTTAAAATATTTAGGTCCCATTCTGACAACAGACAAAATTACAAACATTCCTAAGGCTCAGAGCCCGGTGGCAGAGACCGGTGGCAGAGCGGGCTTATCCGCTGTGCCAACGAGGCCTCCTGGGCACAGGAGTGAGTCTGCCCTTTGCCAACAGGAAAGAGCAGTTTTCATGAGTAGACAAAGCTCCACCTCCTTCCTTTCAGATGGTCTCCAACACAGACAGCTGCTCTCACAGAGCAGCATGCATTTGGTCCTGAGCTTCTATTGCCTATAACCAGGAAGCGGAAGACATGGCAAAGGCAGAGAAAATTCCCACTTGTCCTGAGACCCTGTGAAACTCTTGAGCTAGTTTTCACCTTTGGAAAAACACACAAACAATTTCATCTCCCTTTCTTTTGATGTAAGTAGCACCGATTTTCTGCAGTTATCTTTAACATCAGGACCTGAGGGGCTCCTGGTTGCTTCGCACCACCTTCTCCTCTTGTTAAGTTTCCTGCATATCACCCCCTTTTCTATCACCCCCCTTTCTCTGCTCAGCCATCCAGCGATGCCTCAGGGCATTGCTGTGTCCATGAAGACATGCTGGTGAAGACATGCTGTGCTAGAGACGGGCAGCACCAAGACTAGAAGGAGAGCCATTCAAGCCAGAGGAAGGCGGGGGTTCCTGGGTGAACAATGGCTTTATTTTGTAGCTGGTAGAGCTCATCAAATATCACATCGGAACCTCCATCAACAACCAAGGGACCTAAATGGAGCTGTAGGATGGCTCCTCATGCTACACACAGGCACATGTCTGTGCGCACAACACCTGCTTACACACTGCCCTGGACAGATTATACAACTCTGCTGAGCCTAAGAGTTACTCCTCCGCAAAATGGTCTACAGCCCTCCCCACCTGAGTCTTCACCATGTTGTCAAAATGCTTAGGTCTTTGGCAGAAATGTTACCACAGATTAACGGGGCTAGTCCTCTGCAAAGCCATGCAAATGGCTCTCTTCATTTTATAATGTGTAAACAGAGCTATGGAAGGAATTGCATAAGGGCTATCAAGGCAATAAGGATTTATTTTTAAATGAAATAATGGGTGTCTTTGAAGCTCTCTTGAATAGGATCCGTTGTCTTTCAGGGTGAATAAGGTTGGCTCCCTCGTTCCCAAGGACATGCACTAAACCCATGACCAGCAGTTCTAAAAATTGACACTCAGTTCTAATGTCATGGCCTATAACCTTTAGCCTGTCAGCAGTTCCAAGCTGGGCACTGTCACTGGGTGGGAAAACACCTATCCGCAGGATCCTCTCTGTCAAGGGGGGTGGCACCAGCTTTCTGCAGATCTCAAAACAGTCCAAACAAACACATGTCTGCAGGTGGTATCCTGAAGAAGCAAAACAACCATTATCTAAAACCAGCCCCTCTGTGGGAGGCTCCAAAGCCCAAAGGCTTTAACAACACAACCCACTGATATTTCCTCAGCCACCCTCCCTTTCCTGTAATTAGACTGTTGATGGGCCTGGGCTTACTGTAATGGGCTCCTCTGAAAACAGCCACTCTGCTCATTTGGAAGTAAGAACATGTAATAATCACCAGGCTACCCTTCCTCAGCTCACCAATGAGAGCGTGCTGCCCGCATTTATGTCAGAGCTTGTCAACAAACAACTACAACTTCACTGTCAGCTCTGCTCAGGTTCCCTAAAAATCAACAACAAAACTGCAAAACATGTCCCCCTCTCCTGTTGGTTTTCATCAGGAGTTACCGGGAGGAGAACACGGGGAAGAGGGAAGGAGAGCACTGCTGCTGATAGATTTCCCTTCATATGTTGTTCAGCTAAAAAAATCTTCCTCCGGTTTCCACCCGATTCCTCCTGTCTCCGCTGCTGAACAAAGCTCAGGTGTCATCTGTCAAGTCCCTCTCTTTTCTGGTCTACAAGGAGCCCCTGCCCGTCCCAACTGCATTTCTTTTTCACCTTCAGAGAGTGAAAGGACTGTTTTTTTTCTGGAAGGTCTTTTTTATCCAGATGCCAAAAAAAGTCCCCAAATGATTTGTAACCCTCTGACCCTAGATCCCCGGCGTCTCTTATGAGATATCAGGAACCCTACCTGAAACTTAAAGGCCATCACTGCAGGATCACCCAGTATGGGATCAGTTATAGGTAATAAGGAAGAAATTGTTACAGAGCGCTGAAACTGTGGACTAAAAAAGTAACACAGTCAGCATCTTTGATTCATTCAGAGAGCAGCTCCCTATTGCTCCCCGCCTTTGTCACTGTTTCCCCACCACACATAAGAGAGCACACATTAGATACCCAAACACCTGCTGAGTCGTTCAGGCAAAATTTACTACCTGACTGCTGTGTGCAAGGCAAGGTCTGAAGCTCAAAGACCAGTTCAGCTAAGACCCTCTCACGGCCCTCAAGATTTTTAGACAACAGTAGACAGGTTCCTTTCTTACCTTTCCAAATATAAACTAGCCTCACTCGCTCTCCCAGTTGTCACAGGGCACAGGCTATGATCTAATATGTGATCCTGGGCTACACAGTGCATACAGACTACAGAGCTCTGAATCTGGGGTCACTATAGATCACTCCAGAGAATCTGGGATCCTGGATTGCTGGAATAGGGAAAATAGCAATTTCATATTTCAAGGAGACCCTTGCTCAAACTTTAACTAAGTAATTGCCCTCTGAATATTTGCCAATATTCAATTACATGTCTGCAAGGGTATTTTCTGAATGAGATTATCATTTGAATCACTGCACTGAGTAAAGCAGATTGCCCTCCCTAATATAGGTGGGCCTCATTCAATCAGTTGAAGGTCAGAATAGAACATAAAGGAGTAAGAGAGAACTCTTCCTGCCTGCCTGCTTGAGCTGGGGCCTCAATTTTTCTTGCCTTAGGACTCTACCTGAAACATGGGCTCTTTCTGCGTCCCAAGCCTGCCAGCTTTTGAACTGGAACTCACCCCACTGGTTCTTCTGAACCTTCAGTTTATTAACTGTAGATCTTGGGAATTCTCAGTCTCCATAATTGTCTGAGCCAATTGCCTATAATATCTACACTAATAAAAGAGAAAAATGGTAATTGGCATATGACGATACCCTTTTCATTGGCTAATCAGGGCTATATGCAAATTAACTGCCAACTAAGATTGGCAGTTAACTGCCAACAAGATGGCGGTTAATTTGCATACGTAGGCACGTTTTCGGGTGGCTGTGGGGTTTTGTGTCCG
>NW_006298058.1:1143144-1160238 GCF_000327345.1 Myotis davidii | reverse complement strand
TATAGATAGGTATATAGATATAGACATATCTATATATTACATATATATATATATATAAATTTTTAAAAATATTGTCACCTAGATTTAGCAAGAAATTGGAAACCTCAAGGTTCTCCACCAGGTGACTTTCCAATCTTCAACTCATCCTTGTATGTGCTAATCTGCATGAGCTCTTGTCCCTGGGAATTGTAATCATCATTCATTTGCTAGGTGGCCTTAGGCTCCTAAAGCTTCAGTTTCTTCATCTGCAAAATGCAGATAACAGTGGACACTCATTGGGTTGTTGTGAGGATTAACTGAGTAATACAACACACTGAATTTAGAGCAGTGCCTGATACATAGTAAAAGCAAAATAAATGTCTGTGGCTGTTTTTCTTGTTATGTATAGTTTTGAGACAGCCATTTATTTGGTAGGGTAATAAAAGACATTTCCAGAAAGACTTTTCTTTTTTAATATCCAATTTAGAACTTAAGGGAGTCAAAAGAAAAAAATAGAGGATAATGTTGCCAAAACTTATAAGGCAATAGCAACCAGCAAATGCAAAATAACTATGAGCCCTTTCACCATAACTTTCCTTTGGGAAAGCAAAATTTTTTTAAAGACTACCCTAACATCATGGATAGGTCCTGCGACTGTGAGGAAAATGACTGTAGCAAAACCAATTTTACCATAGGCTAGTCGATGTAAACAAGAGTTAAGTTCCTAGGACATCTCATCAATGCTATAAGCAGTCAACATTGAATGAAAAGGCATTATTGGGGGACCTGCTGTAATTATTCACATTTTACAAGTGCAAATAACAATTGTCTGCCACTGGCCATAGAGACTAAGGACAATAGGCTATATCCTAAAAAAAACACAAAACACCTATTGGTGGGTACCTGTATAATACAGAGAAATGCAGTTCATCAGTGTGGAAATAAATAACCTGCGGGATTATCCTGTGCTAGGTGCACAGAAGATGGATTACCTACATTACCTGGTTTAATTTTCATATTTTAAGAAATGGACATTATCTTCATCTTGCAAAGGAAACCAGAGCTTTCTTAATTTGACTCAGGAATACATGGTGAGTTGTAAACCAGGATTCAAACTCAAGTCTATGATAAATTTTTAAATTTCTACCAGTGTTGATCAAAGTGTGCTCGTGGATTCTGGATGTAAGCAGATATAAACCAGAGTTTGATGGCCAAGTTTGTTGGGAGAAAAGCTGAGTGAAATAAAGGTTAATTGGGTTATCTTCATTGCAGATGTTGTCAATGACTTCAGCATTCAAGGTACACTGTGGACTCTACAGTGTGATATAGTGTGCAACATTTGTCGGATCACATAAGAGTGTGTGTGTGTGTGTGTGTGTGTGTGTGTGTGTGTGTGATCTGTCATGGGGCCCCTACTGTTCCAGGGGACCCAGAGTTTGGTAGCCTCACACGCATATAACTTCCCATATGGCATTGAAGGCATACTCCTTACCCTTAAAACTAGGATTTGTTGTTTTCATCCTTTTCTCCACTCGCTAACATTTTCCTCTTTTTTTGACAAATCACTATTTATTTAGGCACTCATCCATTCATTCACTCATCAAGTATGTTATGCTAGACAGTAAGCTAGAGACAAAGGAAATGAAGGAGTCATGGACATTGACTGATATCTATCAGATACAACTAAGAAGTTATTTCAGGACCTTGTTTCTGAGAGAGGACAAGGGGGATAAAAGAAGTAATTGTGTGGGTTGTTATGATGGATCAGCACAGGTTTTTCTGGTTGGACTTTATATCGTTGTCCCTTTCAGAGAACAAAGCTCAGGGCCTTGTTTGGATTAAACCTATGAAAGTTGATGACTTGCTCTATTCTCCATTCAATAGGACTCACCTCATTCTAAAAGGACAGGGGGAATTGCTTGTGATTTTGAACTTGGCCTTCATCCAGCTGTCCAGACCACCCGATTACTGCTGAACTGCCATCAATTATATGAGCTCCACAATTCCTTTGATTCCTTTCCAATCCAAATTCCTCCTTTCTAGGGTGACTTCTGACAGTCTAGCCAGTGTATTATCTAACGGTGTATGGAATTTGGAAAGGTATTTTCATACGCGGGCCATACACATTCCTTTTCCAGGTTCTATTCTGAAACACATGTGCTATCAGTTAGCTCAGGAGGCTGAGAAGGGACATGGCTGAGGAAATGATGGGGAAGAAGAACCAAGAGAATTCAAAAGGAAGGCTATCACACTGCTTAGCAACAAAGAACATAGTTCCCAACCAACAATTTTTATATGTATTAACAGAGAAAATAAATTTGTTTGTTGTATCCAATTACGGTAGCTAGATTTTTTTTTTTACAGTTTTGGTCAGTAAAAAACTCAAACAGCCTCCTCTTATCAGCAATATGGATTTCTGAAAAATACCTTTAAAAATATGGCGGATGAAGTCAAGGAGTGATCATATGACTCAGGGGGTGATTTACATTCCATTGTTTGCCTCAGTGATAAACCACTAAGCAGGTACTCTAGCAGGTACATAGAGAGTTTTCCTCCACAGTGAGTGAGCATGGGGCCCTGCTCCAGTGTGTGTGTGTGTGGGTGTGTGTGGAGGGGGGCGGGGGGATGTTGCTGTTCTGTCACCACAGGAAGGAGAGACTGTGGGGTCAAGCAGTGTTTACACAAAGGCCATCTCAACAGCGCTTAAGCTCTTTGCCAGGTCTGACAATGGGAAGCTTGACACAGGAAAGAACGCCGACGGCAGCTACATCTTCCAGTGATTAACAACCCCACCAGCCATCCCTCTGTGCTCACAGATGTAGGCTTCCTAATGCCAGAGTTCTTGAGAAGACGCTTGACCTGGAGCTACTGGAAAAGAAGAAATTGCATCCACTAGTCAATTAAGATTTCCAAAAGGAGACGGTGAAGATGTTCAAAATCTAAACGCTCGTCTGCTCTTGCGCAGGAACTATGTACATCTGTTATTAGAGCGTAGGATCTCAAAGAGCCTTCAGTGATGGGGGGATAAAATAAAGACTTAGGAGAAATACTGACATGAAAGTTGTTGCCTAGTAATTAATAGTGGGGAAATGACAGAAGTAAATGTATGAACATCTATGCTAGCTAGTGCCTGGCAGATCTCTGTCAAACCCTTGCTGTATGAGTGAATGGTAGACACGCGGAATGTAAAATGCAAGTGTTCAAGAGGTGAAGACCCTCACAATATTAGACAAAAGGACAAGCAGACACATGTTCGCCAGTTAAATTAGCAAGACCAGAAACATCACATTCCATCCAAACCGTGGAGACAAGATGTTCCTTTGCAGGATATCAACAGAGAACAGGAAGTGAAAGGGGACACCTGGCTTCAGGGCTACTGACTAAAGCAGAGTTATTTTTATCCCGTGGAAGATGCTGCGGCTGAAAGCACCATTTCCCACGCCTGTATGTGACACGCAACCAGCCTTCCCTCCTGCCATCCATGGCTTCAGAGAATAGCTCCTCCTAAAGGCTGACAGCTGCTTGCCAGTCACTGAGACACACCAAGTGGCCAAAGAGGCCGTTTTAAATACCTGGCTAAGGACCTGGAGTTTTGGAGTGAATTCACAATATGGAAATTTATTATTCCATGATATTTTTCAGAAATCCATATTGCTGGTAAGAGGAGGCTGTTAGAGTTTTTACTGTGGCATCTAGGTTTGGGCCAAAATGATGCTCTGCTTCAACGCCTTATGATCAGCGGTTCTTAACCTGTGGGTCGCGACCCCTTTGAGGGTCGAATGACCCTTTCACAGGGGTCACCTAAGACCATTGAAAAACACATATATAATTACATATTGTTTTTGTGATGAATCACTATGCTTTAATTATGGTCAATTTGTAACAATGAAAATACATCCTGCATATCAGATATTTACATTACGATTCATAACAGTAGCAAGAAGCAGTTATGAAGTAGCAACGAAAATAATTTTATGGTTGGGGGTCACCACAACATAAGGAACTGTATTAAAGGGTCGCATTAGGAAGGTTGAGAACCACTGCTTTATGATTCCTGAAATCTCAAGTACCGCTGAGTGTTGCCTGAAGTTATAATTACTAATGCTTTGGGGAAGCAAGAACATGCTGTTAATCCTCTATGAAGAATGAAGCTCAAAGTTGGTTGCGGTAGGTCTTCATGGTAGAAAGGACACCTTATCAAGATGTTTTCATTGAAACCAGTTGGCACTGCCTGAAGGGGAATCAAATAGCATATAGTCTCTCTCTTTTTTAAAAATTTCTTTCTTTTTTTAATCCTCACCCAAGGATATTTTTTTCCATTGATTTTCAGAGAGAGGGAAAGACAGAGAGAAACAGATGTGAGAGAAGCATATCAATTAGTTGCCTCCCGCATGCACCACGACCCTGGGAGAAGCCTGCAACTGAGGTACATGCCCTTGCCCACCATCGAACCCGGCACCCTCCAGTCTGCAGGCCAATTCTCTATCCATTGAGCCAAACCTGCTAGGGCCGTATAGTCTTTTTTTAGTTAAACAATAATAATGTAACATTTACCAGTTGGTTAGCCAGAAAATCTTGATGAAAGATTAAATCAACAAAAATTTGTACATAACTTGTTCCTCTTTTTTAATTCCAACATCAGTGGTAGTGCCATTTGTACCACAGAGACTCAATCCCACATGAATGGTTTCCTCAGGACTCTTATCTTTGACCGTGTTCTCCCTTTGCTTGCTATCTTGGGTGACCTCTTTCTTTCCTATCTAGATGTTGAGGACTTTTAAGCATGTTCCAAACATGTTCTTCCAGGCTAAGGCCTCAGTAGAGCCTCAGAGCTACATTTCCAGCTGCCTGATGGTGGCTCCGCAAAGAGGATGCGCCCAGACAGAACTATGGCCCTTCCTCAACCTCCACTTAACTTCACCTGCTGCCAGTCCTGCAATGCCATCATCACTCATCCAAGTAGCTGTTGAAATTCTACATGTAAGATGTCTAATTTGGTATTCTCCTCCCCATTATAAATGTTTCTGCTTTCGTTTATTTACTTTAATTTTATAAACACTTACATAGCACTGAAAGTGTGCCAATTACTGTTCTAAGAAATTTATGACATTCATTATCTTTTGCCTTCAACACCAAGAACCTTCTTACCAGTCACCTCCTATCTATTCTTCCTATGGAAGTCATAGCTTTGCCTACAAATACCTATCTGACCCTAAACTTCTGACATTTCTATATTTCTTAGCACATCCCATAATGGTCTGTATTACCTTCCTGTCAACTGTTCTTTCTGGCTGAGTTCTCTTCACACTCCTCATGAAGCTCATGTTGCAGCCACACCAAACTAGACACCTGCCCACTTGTTCTTCCCTCTGAGTGCAAAGTATTTCTCCACCTGAAACCACCACTGTCCTTCAAGGGTCACCAGGTATAAAGAAATTCCTTGAGAGAAACATTTTTGAACCTCTACCAGTGCTGTCTGGAGGATCCCAAAGGCATATAGTAAAACTTCAAGTGGATCTAAAACAAAACCCCAAGTGAAAACCGGTGAAGTTGTTGGTTCAAAAGAATAAGGGTCAATTGCAAGACTTTTCTTAACCATATGGCCAGGAAAAAAAAAGAACCTAATATAATATTGCATATGATGAAGCAATGACAAACTGGAACACTTTTTCCATGCAAAACGAAAATGTAAAGGAATCACACAGCTGTAGTTATAGAAGCAGCTGTTGAGTCAGCCAACTTGGATGAGATCAGCATGGAAATCAAAGAATGATGATTTATGCTAATTTATTTATATTTGGTCTGTGTACTCTCTATTTTGCACTTCTAAACCTCCAGTCAGCATCATTTGTGGTTCTACCCATTTTCAGCAAGTTTCATCCAGCATTTTTCCAATTGTCTTTTCTCTGCTTTTACAAATTATGATGAGAAAAAACATGGAGATGCAAGTGGAACTGCAGGCCACTTTCAGAAAATCTTACATGCACAAATCTGAATCCTGTTAACTACCACAAGTGTTAGGTGTCCTGTGAGCAAGAACTTCTGCAGATTAATTGGAGAATACAAAGATGACCAAGACATGGCTTTGAATCCAAGGACTCACAGTTCTGGAAGGGAGATTCACAGCCAACAGCCATGCATACACAACAGGTACTTCAAATGCCTCATGTCCAAAACCCAACTGGAGTTTGTCTCCCATACTTGATCCTTACTCAGACCTTCCCATCTCAGACAATGACATCATGAATCTTCCATCTGCCGAGTCCACAAACCTTGTTATAACCATTCCTGATTCTCTTCCTTCTCTCACAGGCCTCCATGGTGAGAACAGCAGCAAACTCTTTCAACTCTCTAAACCAGGATCTAACTATTCTCACCCCTCAGGCCACCATGCTGGGCATGGCCCCTGTTGCCAATCACAAGCTATTCAGGAGCCTCCACATGAGTTTTCCTGCTTCCAGACTTGAATGGTGGTAGGCAGGTAGGCAGACATGAGTAGAGCAAAGACCATGGGCCAGATACAGAAGGTCACCATGGTGGAAAGCCTAACAAGGGACAATTGTAGGGTGACGTTTCCTCCCCTAGCATATCCTGGTCATGTGGTTCAGACCCCCTGAACTTTCCTCTCTAGAGATAATATCTAGGCCTCAATTGTGTTTCAGCTTTAGGCCCAGAAAAGCAGCAAAACCATACAAGCAATGCCAAGGCTGCTCTCAGGACCAGCTGCATTAAATAATGACCCCCTGGTGCTGACCAATCAATCAGTGGAGACTGACCCTGAAAGGACACACTTGGAAAGCTGCTGAATATTCTATTGAGTTCTTTTCCTGGAACCGCCCCTAAAATCTCTACCACTAAAACCATTAGGATTAGGACCCAGTGCTCTCTCTCACTCACTCCCCTCAGTCATATCACCTTTACCTTCCTCACTTCTAAGCTCCAAAGGTCCTTCCCTTTACCTCTATAACTTGTTTCTGAAGCCCATTTCTTTCACAAATTACTTCTTCTACCTCTGCATTCTCTTGTTGGAATTTTGGCTCTGAATTCTTTCTTAGTCAGAACTCAACTATCAAAGTTGCTGAACCCACGTCCAGAATGACCCCACCTGTCTAACACTGGGTGCTGGTCCTACCGTCCCTACCAGGCCTATCCCAATGCAGGCTACTCTTCACAGCAGCCCAAGCCATTCTTTTTTATAAAAAGTATGTAGGTCTTCAAAACCCTCCAACAACTTTCCTTTTTACTCAAAGTAAAATCCCAACTCTTTACCTAGGTCTCCCAGCACCATATGACCTTGCCCAGCTCTGTCCCCAGACCTGCCTCCACACCAGTCCTCAGCCCACTCCAGCCTGGTGCCCTGTCCCTCACACACCCCAGGTGCCTCCTGGTGCCCTGTCCCTCACACACCCCAGGTGCCTCCTGGTGCCCTGTCCCTCACACACCCCAGGTGCCTCCTGGTGCCCTGTCCCTCACACACCCCAGGTGCCTCCTGGTTCCCTGTCCCTCACACACCCCAGGTCCCTCCTGGTTCCCTGTCCCTCACACACCCCAGGGCAAGTTAGAACTCCAGGCCCTTTCTGGCTCTTCTGCTCTGCAGGCTCTTCCTGTAGCCGGATAGCCACATAGTCGCCTCCCTCCCTCACTTCTCCGCTCTCTGCTCTGATTGCCCTTTTATTTGAAAGGCCTTTTCTATAAACTGCACCCAAGTTTTCTCCATTTCCCATATCCAATATTCCTCGTAGTCCTCACATCACATGCTAGTTCTTCAATTTGTTTTCATCTGCCTCTCTTCACAGAAATGAGAGTGCTAAGAGGGCAGTCCTGTTGTCGTGTTCATGACTGCTCACACCTGGACAGTGGTATATCATATGCCCTTATTAAATATACACTGAATAAATGAAAGGATGAAAGAGAAATTTGTAGAGAATAACTGTATTGCCAGAACAAAGGTCGTTCGTTTATGTGGAGACTATTCATGTTTAAAAAAGAATCCTTTGCCTTCCCTGAAAGTTTCTTTTAAACATTCCAATAGCATTCCATTTTAAAAAGTCAACTAGAGAAGACAGAGGGAAACTAGATAGACAGGAGGGATGGGACCATGAAGGGCGGGGGTTGGGGGGGAGATAAACCAGGGAACCTAACTAGGTGGAGTCACTAAGGCACCCCAGAGAAGGAAGGGCTGGTGAGAGACATGAGCTTTAAAATGTGTGAATGTTGCTAAGGCAGGCAGCTTGCAGATAACCAATCATAAGACAGTGTGGCCTATAAGCAATCCCTATAAGAATGGCAAGACAGAATTCTTTGAAAGGACCAATCAGGAACTAACAAGGGTATATACAGAAAAGTGGGCACTTCCTCTTCCCTCTCTCCTGGTGCGCTAGGTTGATGGCAGGAGACACACTCCTCTGCACCCACGTGGCTTATGGCCTTGTGGGCCTCCACACATGGACTTAGACTTTAATTAGCTTGGATGCTGAACTACTCCTGACTGTAACATGGAAGGGAAGCTCTGGACACTGGCCTGGTCCTGGAACCCCAGTTGCACCTTTTCTAGGACTGGCTTCTCTCAATAAACTTTGCCTCTGTTAACCATTTTTTTTTTCGGTCCATTACTTCATTCTTCGATTTCCTGAGATAACAAACTCAGACTCAAACTCCACATTTTGGTTTCAAACTCACATGCAACTTTACATATAGTTGGTGAGGAAGTGATGCCTATCTGATTATTCATTCGAAACACATTGTGCACAGTTTGGGACACACTGTAGAGTGAAAGCTCAACTAGTTATCACCTGCCTTCAAGAAGTCTAGATTGCATCACATAGAGGAAGATAAGAATTAATATAAAAAAAGAAATGTGGCACTTTCATTGCCATTTTTGCAAGTAAAAGTCTTCTTGGAATTCAGAAAATGCCAAATCACTTCCAACTAGAGCGACTGTGGACCTGGTCTGATTTTCAGCAGGTGGAGCTGGCTGGGCTTTGGGGTACGTGGGGAGAGAAGGCCTAGTACTACTTGGGGAAAAGAAGCTGAAGGTGCTTGCAGCACTGAGGGCTAATCTGGACATGGGACTGTGGTGATCTGGTGCAGGCTGCAATTCAATTTCAATTTTCTAGATACTGACTTCCTTGATTTGAAGTCACTCAATATGCTTAATAATTCATTTATATTTAAAGAGAGATGTGAAAGGTTAGTACCCTTAAAATTAAATGCTTTGGAAAATATTCTAGTCATTTTTAAGGCTTTTTCTTTTGGTGTTCTTAACACTTCAGTATTGAGTGCATTATGGAAATGTCATTGATACAAAATAATGACCCGGGCCCAACTTTAACCCGGGCCCAGGACCAGAAAGAAATGTCAGAACAGAGGCCATCATCCACCCAGATGCACTGGATTTTTACCAAAATGTAGTGGAAGTATTAGCAAGGGCAGATGCCACTTCAAATGTACACAACAGCTTAAAGGAGCCACTCATGAAATGCTAAGAGAGAAGCCATTATAATAGGACAGGAGAGGGGTCTATTTATACCTCACTTAATTAAAGACAATCTGGCCAAAGACAAGATAAAAGAACCTCTGAGAGCATGTTGTGACCAGTGACTAAAGAGGTGAAGCCAAGGAGAAAGGGAAGGGACAAAAAGGTCAGAGCAGACTTCTGTGGCCACATGGTCACTTTTCTAATGACTAGCATTTAACTTTCAAAAGAAATCTGAAATAATTCCACCAGGAGTAAACTAAGGATTGATCTCTTCGCACAACAAAGTAGGGATTATTGCTTTATCATTTAAAAAGAGTTTTAACACAAGAGAGTAACTCACATTGTCTTACAAAGATTCTCCGTGCCTTCCAAGGGAAGAATGGGGAAGGGCCACAGAGCATCCCTACCTGCATTTCCTTAGCATCAGCATTAGAGTGAAGGGCTGGGAGATGCTCCCCATGGTGAAAGGGAAAGCATTCTGAAAAGGTCTGAAACACTTTGAAGTCCACCCTTCTTGAATTTGAAGTTAAAAACACTGGTAGAGAACCTGCTGGACTCAAGGCTTGCCTAGGTGCTGGAAACTGGAAGAGAAGGAAAACAGAACAGGCTGGGGTGGGGGACGGAAGTTGGAGGGGGAGGAAGACACCGTGCCAGTTGAATCCCAGAAGGAGCTGACAGGAATCCAGAGAGAAAGCTCCCTGAGCTGCAGGACTGAGCTCAGGTGCCCAGGGGGTTCTGACTTGATTGAAGGAGGCAAGACAGCACCAGGGGAAATACTTTTTCTCACCCCTTCTTCCTTCATAAAATTGTAGTGACTACTTAAAAAACAATAACAACAGCTAACAGATGCCTAAAACTCTTAAGTTGCCCTAGAAGTCATAGGTTTGCTTGCGGGCTTATAGCAATTGTATGACGTTTGGTGTAATTTGAGGAAAGATTCTCATATAAGCAAAACAAGAGTCTATGGGACTTTAGAGAGAAAGGGATTCAAGTCAGGAGCTTTACCTGCAACTGGGTGTTAGTGTCATAATAACCTAAAAAACCTTGCATTTGGATTCTCGATCCAGTCCATCCCTGAGGAATATTAGAAAACTTGGCCATGTCTCTGGAAGCCAATATATAGTTTCTTTTTTTTTTAAGAAAATTATCTTTATTGTTGAAAGTATTACAAATGTCCCCATTTTTTCCCCATTAACCCCCCTCCACCCCACAGCTGCCCCTCTCAGGCTTTCACCACTATGCATATATGCATAGCCCATGGGTTATCCATATATGCATATGTGTTCCCTGGTTATTCTCTCCCCACCCACTTCCCTGACCCCTACCATCCCTCTGAGATTCTCAGTCTGTTCTGGATCTATTTTTTTTTTCAGTTTATTTTGTTCATTAGATTCCATATATGAGTGAGATCATGTGATATTTATCTTTCTCTGACTGGCTTACTTCACTTAGCATAACACTCTCCAGGTCCCTCCATGCTGTCTCAAAGAGTAAGGGATCCTTTTTTGCTTCTGCAAAGTATTCCATGGTGTAAATGTACCACAGCTTTTTATCTCCTAAACTACTGATGGGCACTGGGGCTGTTTCCAAATTTTAGCTATTGTAAACTGTGCTGCTATGAACAGAGGGGTGCATATATTCTTTCTAACGGATGTTTTGTGTTTCTCATGCACAAGAACAGGCATATAAATCAATGGAACAGAACAGAGAACCCAGAAATCGGCCCAAGCTATTATGCTCAATTAATATTTGACAAAACAGGCAAAAGCATACAATGGAGTCAAGACAGTCTCTTCAATAAATAGTGTTGGGAAAATTGGGCAGATATATGCAAAAAAATTAAACTAGACCACCAACTTACACCATACACAAGAATAAACTCAAAATGTATAAAAGGCTTAAATATAAGTTGTGAAACCATAAAAATCCTGGAAGAAACCATAGACAGCAAAATCTCAGACATCTCTTGTAGCAATAAGTTTATGGATGCATCTTCTAGGGCAAAGGAAAATAAAGAAAAATAAACAAATGGGACTACATCACAATAAAAGACTCTGCACAGCAAAAGAAGTCATCAACAAAACAAAAAGGGAGCCCACAGTGTGGGAGAACATATTTGGCAATGATACATCTGATAAAGGGTTAATATCCAACATATATAAGGAACTCATGCAACTTAACAAAAGGAAAACAAACAATCCAATCAAAAAGTGGGCAAAGGTTCTAAATAGACAATTCTCCAAAGTGAACATATAGAAGGCCAAGAGACATATGAAAAAATGCTCAGTCACTGATCATCAAACGACAATGAGGTATCACCTCACTCCTGTCAAAATGACTATCATCAACAAATAGACAAAAGACAAGTGCTGGCGAGGATGTGGAGAAAAGGGAACCCTAGTACACTGCTGGTGGGAATGCAGACTGGTCCAGCCACTGTGGAAAACAGTATGGAGTTTCCTCAAAAAATTAAAATTGGAACTCCCATTTGACTCAGTAGTCCCACCTTGAGAAATATAGCTTCTTTATTTTTCATTTTCAAAGAGTCACCCAATAGTAGGCAATCATATATATCATTTACAATTTGATATTACAAATTAATATATATATTCATTAACAATTTTTGCAAGTCTGTGACAAGCGTTTTAAGATCATTATTGCTAATATTCACTCTGACTCTGCAAAGATGCCCAAAAGCCAGAGCTCAGGAGGCTGGACCAGCGCCACCCACTAAGAAGTGGCAGGGGAGAGCGTGGCACTCAAATATGGTAAGCTCCAAGCCCAAGCTCTGTCTCTTATGCCCACTATATGCATCCTACCACAGCAACCCCATAATCATGCTTCTCTCTCAGTTTCTCTCATGTGGGATTGTTCCCATCGTAATTAGCTAATTATTGTTAATAATAGGAAAAGAGCAAAGGGAAAGCCAGACATTATAAGCATAGTCATCTGGGTAGCTTCACGAGAAAGCTGCAAACTTCACACTCTCCAGGGAATAGCTGGTCAATTCTCTGCAGATCACTGCGGAAAGGGACCAAACACAGGAGACGGGTGCATGCGCGGTGAAGTTAGGATGATGTAAGAAAGGTACTTGCCTGTCAATCTAACCTGGGAACAAAGATCATTGGCTAGGAGGGTAGAAGATGCTGCAGGCCTGAACAATCCTGAAGGGTTGATTGGTTAAGCTCCCAGTTATGACGCAGAGACAATGAGTTCCCGCTCTCTTGCTTTGCTCCTGTTTCCTTGCACTCACTTGCTCATGTTAGCTCACCATGTGGCCCTAGAAGCCGCATGACCCATGCCCATGTGGACCCCACACACAATGGACTGCAGCTGGGAACACAAGCTAAGCTAGCCAGATACTGGACTGGAATGTGCTTTACTATGGAGCAAAGACTCTCCATATTAAAGCTCTAATCCGTGCCCTGCTGAAGACATGGTTAGACTTCTTTCATGGCAGGTAGGAAGGAGATGGCGCCTTGGAAGGAAACTCCCTTAATGTTACCTCATCAATAAAGCTTTCCACAACACCTCATCGTCCTGTGGGGGCCTCAGGAAATTCTTCCCAAGGCACCCCAAGAGCTCCACTTCCACCAGTAACAGGTGGGGACAGAGAGGGCACCACACTGATAACAGGATGTGACTGTTCCTATTCGTACACCTGACCCTGAGCCTTTACAGCTACTCTTAGACAAGAACTAATGAGGCTGTCTGTGCTGGAGAGACTCTCAAACCTATCAGAGCCAACACCTCTTTTTACAGCCTGAGATATAATTAAGAAAGACCTTACCAAGTCACATACATTTTTAAAAAATCAATGTAATGTCCTATTACCTAAAGGAGAAATTTACAACAAATAAATCCACTTCAATAATAAATGCTCAGATACAACTTCAACAGAGGACACAGGAAGGCTTGGCACTCACTTCTAAGTAGGATCCATGTGAATTCAACAGCTACACATGCAGACTGATAGGAACAGTGATGTTATTTTTCTGAAATAAGCATATACTAATGCTCTGAACAAAACAAAGGACAATATGCTCTCAATTAATATGGTAATTGCATGCCTGGAAAATTCAGCATGTGTTTAAAATGCTCGTTGTAATATATATTCTAGTAATAAAAACACTCTTCACCCCCAAAATGTCTGGCCAGATGTTCTCAAGTTGTGGCCTCTTATGGGACAATTCTTCACAGTGTGAGACAATCTTACACATTGTAGAGCGCCCATGAAAATGTCACCTCCCAATTAGGCAAAGATGGCCCCACAAGTTCCACAATAGGCCACAGTGGGTGGTTGTTTTGTCTGCTATAATTTGTAGGCAATACTCCTCCTTACTTTATATGTTTCTCCCAACCTCCTTTTTATTTCCAGACAGCTGAAAACACTTTAATATCAAAGCCTTTAGTGCTTTAAAAATCCCAGTATTTTGTCATCGCCTTCTGGCTATTAGCAAGTATGTGTGAACCGGATCACTCAGCTTTTGACAGGGTGACAGAGAACCTCCTAGGCTTTAGTTGCCATCTACTTGGCCCTTAAGAACATAGCTGCTAAGATGACAAAATGATACACCCTGTACTAGAAATTTTTTTTTACACAAAACTTATATTTAGACCCAATTAGCAAACTTTCTCTCTAGACTTATTCACCTAAGGCCAATACTATGCTGTGAGGGCATTAAAAAAAATAAGGGGGAAAAGAGTACCCAAAACAAAAACCCAAACAACTACCAAAAATGACCTGAAAGTAACAAATCAAAGATGTTAAAAGGGAGAAATGGGTCTCCACTATTTACGACTGAAAATGGTCACAGAAAAGTGATGGGTATTGGCTCACATTTTTTATGTTTAATTATTTTCCCACAAGTCAATGAGAACAACCTTAGCTTTGAATGTTATTCATTCATCAATTCAACACAGGAGGTTCTATGCGATGTAACATAACAGAGCATCTCAACTTTTCATGTGCATTGTATCGCCTAGGGGGGCCTTGTAAAAACGTGGGTTCTGACTCACCAGATTTGAGATGGGGACTGAGATTCCTGATTTCTGACTTGTTCCCAGCTGATGTTGATATTGTTGGTCAGCATGAGACAGGCTAGTAAGCCAGGTCAAGTGAGACAGGGAAACTGAGACAGTTAACCGGCCAAGCAGTTTACAGCCATCTAGTGAATCACAAACCCTACCTTCCCTAACCAAGGACACAGTACACGGTTTACCCTTCTCCTCCCCAACTACAGGGTAAATAGCTAAAATCAGGGAGATAGATAACAAAATCCAATTAGTGTCATTTGTGCCTACCATACCCAAGGCCTGATGAAGTCAGGGGAGCAAATCTTATTTTAGCTCATCAGCATAAAGTTGATGAATATTCTATCGAGATTTTCCCCTAAAATTCCCGCCTTTATGAACAGATAAGAACTCTGAAGATAAAGATATTGGACGGCTCTCTCTGGAACATGCCTACTCTTTTCTTCCCCAGGCCTTTATGTTTACCTTCTCTCCCTAAGTTCTAAGGGTCCCCAAGAACCTGTCTCCAATACCCCTTTTACAATGACTTTTCAGTGAGTTAAAAGCAGTCCTGTCTTAGCTCACTTTTTTTCACTGTGACTGCTAGCTACTTCCAAGTGTAACAGCAGCCCCGCCTTGGCTCGCTTCTTTCCTATAACATCTCCAGGGAGCCAAAGCAGAGCACCACCCAGGCTCTCTTGTTGCTTCCTATACCCTAAGCCCTCCCTTTGCTTCCTTGTCCCCAGCTTTAATAAACGTGCTGGTGTTGTGGAATCTTTCCCGCAGGAAGTCAGGAACCCACACACCACTGGCCAGCTGGAGGCAGACCTGCTCCAGGCCCGGGCCCTTTCCAGTGACAAGCAAATCCTATTTTGAGTAACAAGGCATTTTATGGAATGAAATAATCCAATTAGACATGGACCCTACTTTCCAAGAACTTACAGTTAGATAAGGAGCTATACCTTCCAAACAGGCAGAAGAGCTCCATGCTGTAAGGACACTGGCTCCGGGTGGTTGGGTGTCTGGGAAGATATGATGAAGAAGGTGGCATTTTGGCTGGCTTCTTAGGACTGGGCAGCAACCACAGGGAGGTTACATGGTCTGGAGAACATGGCCTGGCAGAGGAACCAGTGTCAACAAAGGGACAGACCTAAAAAAGTGCGATGTGCTCAGGTGAAGAGAGAGAAGTCCCATTGGGAGGTGATGTCTGTAGGAGGTGAGAATAAAATGGTGAAGATGAGGTTGGGAAGTTGCCTGAGAGAATCCTGCGAAGCACCCAGCACATCCAGTCAGGAAACTAGAGCGAAGCTGATGGCAGTGCTCCGCAGAGCAGTGGGAAGAACAGATGAAGGGTCACAGGAAGACAAATAGGCTGACAGCCCGATGGAGAGGCTCCTGAAATAGTACAGGAGAGAGACAGAGAAGGCCTGAAATAGGGACAGCCATAAATCTTTGATAAGAAGAAAAAAAATGCCGAGCCATTTATACCTGAATTTCCTATATTGGGTTTTACTTTGAATAATAATCTACTTTCTCCTGATTAGACAAGAAAAGTTACAAGCATTTTTAGAAAGTCTTGGGTAAAACAGATACGGTAATTAAAAGTCATAAGATGAGTACTCCTGGGATATATTGGAGATAACTAAGAAATGCAGTTGTGTTTTTCTCAGAGACTTAAGATTTAAGTTCCCTATCCTATTAATAAAGAGCTAATATGCTAATTAGACTAAACAGCAGAATGACTGTTCAGACGACCTTCTAGACGAAGCTGGGGCTGTGAGGGCTGGCGGAGGCAGCCCAGCCGGGGTTGTGAGAGACGAGCCCCTTGCACGAATTTCATGCATCGGGCCTCTAGTTAATGAATGATGTCCCACCTAACTTGGTCATTTTTCATTCTCAGAAAGGTGATCTCGATGTCATTAACCACATTTCCTCTTACTCCAATGTCTGGGTCTGTGTTGCTTTAGCTCACCCCAGAAAGAGATGTATTTCCAGAAAAAAAGCATCTGGTTTTGAAATAGAATCAGAGAGACTACCTCCAAAACATTAGTTTATAGAGTGGGAGAATGCAAGGTGGGAAATATTATAATTTTAAATTCCCAATTCCCACATCACCAGGCCGAGTCTATGTGATTTAATAGCATCATAATGTGGACAATGTTCAAATGACGCTTCAAGTTTCAAACCAGTGACTTTTCCCATCTCAGTAGGAGACCACAGAAGCCCCTGAAGAATGCAGTGAACCAGACAGATCTTAGAGTTGCAGTGTTCCTTTCTGAATCCTAACTAAGTGAAAATTCTTCTTCAGAATAATTTCACTGTGAACCAGTGTGTCGAACTGCATGGTGCAGCAGAGCTGTGTTCTGTTACGGAAACAGATGCACCAAATACATTTCTGTTTACAGAATACATATTCAGGAGTCTATTTTCCGTGGGCGTGAGTGCATGTAACTGCCATTAACTTACCTAATGGAACAGCGCCAGGCACAGCGAAGGGCACGCCCCCGATGGATGGGAACTGTGCCATGCCTGTTGTTCAGTCTCCATCTCAATGACATAGAAATATTGGAGTCTTTAGATGATTGACCACTAAAGAAGCATGTATCTGAGTAGGCAATTAGATT
>NW_006298058.1:1140035-1143113 GCF_000327345.1 Myotis davidii | reverse complement strand
AAAGAGTGAAGTGTACATGAAATAGGAGAAAACTGCCTGAACCAAGGTGACAAAGGTGGGATCCCCTAGAAGGGGGCTATGAGAGGGGCAGCTGTGGGAAACTCTTCATGCCAGGATGCCAGCAAGGCTGACAACACAGACCCTGCATGGATTTGTGTCCCGGGTGTTCATTTCATTAATGGGCACTCAGGACTGAGAAACCCCGTGTCAGCTCCGGAAGGCTAGTTGCCAGTAGAGAGAAGCTATTAACTGAAGACACAGTTGATGATGCAGAAGAACAGACAACAGGGGCTTCCAAGGCTCAAGCACACGCATGAGACATCCTGGACCTCTAAGACCCATGGGACATGCTCGGAGCGACACGCTAGGCGCAGAGATCAACACAGAAGCTTTTACGCTGAGCCTCTCCAATCCCGATGGCTGCCAAGCTCAATGAGCGTAGTTTCAAGTGAGAGAAAAGTCCCTGAGCTCATGTGTTCTTTCCTGGGTGTAGAATGAAAGATACAAAATGCCAGGTGCTTTCCTCTGATGAGTGGGAGGGAAGAGAAAGATAAAGGGTGGAGGGAGGCAGTGAGTGCAGGGGCTGCAAAGGCAAGACAGAGAGCATTTAGTTATTGCCATTGAACAGGACTTCCTGAGCATACAGTGAGTTGCAATTTGAAATGCAGCGATGAGGAGGCAGATTCCTGGTTCACGGGATGCTGCAACAACAGTCCTACATGTCTGTATATTTCCAGAGATTACTTAATAAGAATATTCTAGACAATGGTTTTTTGTTTGTTTTTTGAAAAGAAAAAAAAGGGGGGGGGGAAGTGTTCTGTAATCCCCATCTCCATGGCTGCACTGGGCGGGGCCTGTCTCACACTCAGGCTGCAATATCCTAGCTGGTTAGCCTTAACTCAGACTTTGATCTCTTCAAACAGTCCCCCTCAACCACAACCTGATAGTTTTTCCTTATCAAGAAAACAGAACAGTGAAATGAGTTTTCCCATTTTTGGACTCAGCACATTAGCTACAAATCAAATTTGTAGATATGAATTCCAGTTGATATGAAAAATGTACCATAAACAGTCTGGGGCAAATTCTGCCAGGATTTTAAGAAGTTAATAGGATATGCTTAACTCTAGTGGAATGTAAGAACACCCACTGCCTCCACACCCTTGTCCTTAATCTGTTTACAGTTACACAGAATAAACCCCTTTCACTCCTGGCTAGTGAGGCAAGTGGACTTCCTTTACAGCCGGAGCCAAAAGGATCTTTAGGAAAGTTTTTTGTGACCAACTTGAGCTGCCAGGACACAGGAATGGGTATTAGGATGGGCCGAGTTTGAAGAATAAAATAAGTGATACTGAGCTCCAGGTTATTGGTCCAAATCAGTCCAGTTCAGTTCCAGGGCCCATCTCCTGGAGTTGCCATTAGTTAAATCACTTCCATAGCAAACTGTTAGGACAACTTACTGGTAGATCTAACTCCAAACTGTATCAACTTAATTTGGGGGATCCTTTTTTTTAATACCATTATGATCATCTATAACAACTTTGCATTGTTTTGACAGTTTTACTTTCTCACTCATATCTCTTTTAATTGTTCAGCAAGCCTTGCCTAATTAGAAAAGAGACAGAAAACTCATCCAAGCATCTCTGTTAGAATGGTATGAGTATTATTCAATTTTTAAGCCAGTAAATAAAAATTCTGCAATATTGTTTCATCTGATTTTAGAATTAGACGACATATAACTATGTTTTAGCTAAAGCCATATATATATAGGGTGTCCCTCAAAAATGTATACACACATTTTGAATAATTGTAAAGGCAGTGTTTATTATAATACACTTTCTTTTCAAAATTGAGGTACCAGCTGTTAAAGTGTGTATACATTTTTTTAGGATACCCTGTATATATGAGAATTTAACATGTAATAGATGAACCTAAAGTCTTAGACTTTTGAGGTCTCTTATATTTAAATAATAGCTGTTGGTTTGAAAAATCTGCAAGGAAAACATATTCTTTGGTAGGATGTTATTTCAAATTGGGGTAGAAAATGGTTCTGTTGGCCAAATCCCTGGTATTAGTAGAAATAAATGGTGCAGTTTGACCAAAATCATACTTCTGATAGAAACTCGTGAGTGAACAAGAACATAAGTCGCTGTCCCCACAGACTGCCTTAGAAGTGTCCAAATATGCCAAGGAGGAAGGAGAGTGGAGCAGGGGTGGAATGACTGGTCAAAGTTTTCTAAGATCAAAGCTGGTAGGAATATTCCATGGTGGATCAGGCTCTGGGACTGGCCATGGGTACGTGGCAAGAAAAGGTAGCTTGGCCCTAGCTGGTTTGGCTCAGTAGATAGAGCATCAGCATGTGGACTAAAGGGTCCCAGGTTCGATTCCAGCCAAGGGCACATGCCTGGGTTGTGGGCTCGATCCCCCCCAGTAGGCGGTGTGCAGGAGGCAGCCAATCAATGACTCTCATCATTGATGTTTCTAACTATCTTTCTCCCTTCCTCTCTGAAGAAAAAGAAAGAAAAGGTAGCTTGGCTCTCATTGTCCACAAGACAAGCTCAGGGGCTGCGCTTTCTATCCCAAAAACCATTATACATAAATGGGGGGGGGAGGGAGAGGGATATTGTAATATTTAATATGAAACAGAACAACCCACATAGGAGATGGATAGAAAACAAGCTTTGAAAAGAGAGGTCAGCTTGCTATCCCTATTAGATATATTTTATATGGTTTATCATGTCTATATTTTTATTTTACTTCTTTTTTAATTTAAATCATTTTTTACTTTTCCATTACAGTTGGCATACAATATTATATTAGTTTCAGGTGTACAGTGATTAGGCATTATATAACTTACTAAGTGATCATCCCGATAAATCTAGTATCCATCTGACACAATACATAGTTATTAGAATATTCTGTAACAATCAATTTGTACACCCTCATATTGTAGTTGAAACTTGACTGCTATTGGCACATCAGTGAGAGGGATTCACCCCCAGGCCAATGGGCTGCAAGGACTGCCTGTGACCACCAACCACCATGGAGGATCAGCTGAGTAGTGGCCCACCCCACAGAGCA
>NW_006298058.1:1125582-1139995 GCF_000327345.1 Myotis davidii | reverse complement strand
GCAGGATTCTGGTCCCCTCTGAGTTCACTCTTGAGTATGTTACTATGGAGGTGGTTTGGTGATGCTGGGAAGTGGTCTAAAGCTGTCCACTGAGTGCGCTGGCTCTGGGTGATCTGCAGATGGCTTGTTACTTATCCTGGGCTTGGTGGTGCCCAGGAGAAGCCGCTGCTAGTGTTGGGGCTGGGGCAAGAGGTACAGGGAATGCTGAGGTCAGATGCTACTTGTTTGAGAGATTTTAGGAAAGTCTGTAGTGTGAGCTGACACAGGCCATTCATATGAAAAAGCCACTGGGAATAGCTTGGGTAGGCCTGAAAGTTGGGTGGGACAGGGTCTCAGGAAACCACCAGAGTGGGGCAAACAGTAATAGCCAGGTTGATGGAGACTCAGATATGGTACCCATCTGCTGGCTCTGTGGAGGGCAGGGGAGGGCTTAGAAAAGGAACAATGGCCTCTGTTAGCACTTCTGTCTGAGAGAAAGTTGCCCCCCAGTGCTTGTCCTAATGCCAGACAATACAGTTCCTCGCATATATCCCTGGTGTCTTTTGAGCTTCTATCCCAGTGCTGAAGCTCAGAGGAAAAGTCAGAATAAGTCTATGTGTGGCCCTTTAAGAGAACTGCCCAAGACTCTGGCAGCCCTCAGTCTCACTCAGCCTCAATTCCTTCTGGGTTTTATGCCCAGAGTTATGGGGACTTCTCTTCCCAGCTGCCATCTTGGTTGGAAGTCTCCTACCAGGTATGTTTTAATGCTCCCAAAATAAAAAGTCTTAAGAGAGATATCTGTTCATATTCTCTTCTGTTAAAGCCTTCTTCCTGCTATATTATTGTAGTAAGGTAAACTCAGCAAAGGAGAAAGAACCGCCTCTTTTTGGAAACTATAAAACCACCTGACAGATGAATGACAGGGAATGATCCAGAATTCCAACAGATTCCTACTTTTGGGCACTTTAACCTTTTCCAAAACCCTCAGATTCATTGTGAGAAACTGTGATTAAAATCAGATTTTAAGAGTTACATTATTTTGAATGCAAGTAAGAAGCTTTCTTTTACAGGGAGCACATTCCAGTTAATTAATCTTCACTCCTATTTGGATAATAACTCCATTGTTCACTGATGATTTTGGAACCCTACTCCCACTTTCTCTTCACTCTAACTTCTGTCAACACCCGGCTGGCTTCAGTGTCCTTTGGAAAAGCCTTTCACACTTTTGCCTCTAAGTTGTTTGGCCTTCTTACTTTGAAGGGTCCTTGCCTGCACTCCACCCACATAAACAGACATCCCTTGGAACTTAGTATAGCTCACAACTGCTCCACGTCTGAAATCTTCCACTCTAATTCCTCCTTCTGATCACAGCCTTTCTGTTCTCACAACCTCCTACTCGGACCCCATCTTATCTTCTTTTAATCTCTCCACTGTTACATATCTATTCTTAAACAGATTGGATATCATTATCTTTCACTTGTCACACTTTTCTCAAACTTTTCAACTATTTTAACCACTTATCCTCTCCTACACCCACACAACCAAACCTCTCCAGTCAGTCCCAATATCACTGCCCTTCTCTGAGCACTGCTGAATAAAATTCCACAGCTTTGCTGGTGGTGCCATTAACTACCTGTGGTATCTAATCTCGCTGGGCTCTCACAGGGCCTTGATGATAATCTTCTCAATACCACCCCTCTCCTTCCCACACAAATACTGCCTCAAACCTTGACTTTTCTCTCAGGCTCCTTCCTCACCAGCTCCTTCTACCATTACCAGTAGGAGAGCCTCACTAGAAAACCAAAGGTATGCCACAAGCCTTCTCCAACTTCCTATGCTGCTACAGTCTCGTGTATATTCAGCCCCAAACTCCAGTTTTCTTTCTTCAACAGCAGAAAAAGATCCTTCCACCTCCCTCCTACTCTTGCCCCCACAGAAAGCAAAGCCACCCACCAAGTCTCTCCATGCCTTCAGGTTTTCTCCTCTCAGGCTTCCTTAGGGACCACACACTTCTTACAATCTTGTGTGATTTCATAATAAGGCTTCCAGAAAGAGTGTCTATATTACACACCTCTTCCTCAATCTTTCTCACCTCCCAATTGATTTCTGACCCACTGCTCTTGTCCTGCAACTGAAATGGCTCTTTCCAAGTTTGAATGACCTCTCAGGTGCTGAATATAACCGAGGTGGCACTATCCTTAATGTCTGAGTATTACTATTTTATTTATAGTATTGGACTTAGTCATTGGGATGGGATGAGGCAGAGAAAAACAGTAGAGAGAAAGGAGTAGAGAATATAGGAAAAAGTGCATGGGCATGTTTAGGTACATAATAGGGCTCAAATACATGGTAGCTATATAAGCATGAAGGGTAGCTAGAAGCATACAGCCCAAACCCTTCTCATTGGACTTGTGATCATGCCACTTCCCTAATTATAATCTTTCAGTTGTTTTCCATTGTCCAGATGAAGTGTAGACTTCTTAACCTGAGACATACCAGGTACTTCAGTGATCTGCCCCCAGCTCTCTCTCTTCCCAGCATGCCCGAGCTCCACCCACCCTACGCACACATCCTGTGCTGCAGGCTCATTAAATTATTTGCACACCACTTCTTAGACACAATTAATTTCCATATTCATATCATACTCTCTCCACTTCCAACAGACTTTTTTGTGTCTGACAAACTCGGACACATTCTTCAAGAATCAGTTTCAGGGTCAGCCTCTCTGAGCAACCTTCTCTAATCCAGAGCCTGGCTCTCATCTCCTTGCTCCTTCCAGGGTTAAATGCCCCCCAGCTCAGGTCTCACTCCTTGTTCTGTCCCTTGGGTCAGCACCTACATCCTATAAAGCAATCCTGTGCCATATCTCCCGCTAGACTTGAGGGCACAGGCTGAGCGCTGTTCATACTTGCAGTTGAATTGCTGGCATGTGATTGTTGTCCAATATACATATTCATTGAAGGAATGGCAAACAGAAGTGAAGACTCTGAGAAAGTGCGCTATAGTGTCGTTGCCTTGTATGGAATGCAGTGAATAGAAGATAAAGTTAAATGGACACCTAGCCCCAGGAGCTTAAACCCATCAAAATCATATCTCTCAGTTTACTAATCTGTGAAATAGAAAATGCTCAATAGTATGTTTGGACATTTTCAAATTAAAATAATACACAGAAAGAAAAGAGATAATCATCATGTGGTCCAATCTCCATAACAATATCTTTCGAGTAAGTAAGTCATCTTCGCAAATGAATAATTAGAGTCACATTAGGGGGTAGGCTCCCAAGAAGCATGTCTACTACTTCATGAAAAAGTCCTGGAGAACGTTTCGGATGAGAATACATTGCAAAGGCGGGCTGAGTTTCAACCAGCAGGATTCTATCTGGAGGCTTTTAGAACTGACCTAAGATGTCCTTCCAAGTCCACGTGCTTCTCTGGTGGCTACCAAATGCCAGAGTGAACTTAAACTGGAACAAAACAACTCTCATGTTATTAAGTGAGATACACATTAACATTCTAACCAGTTTGGAGAATCGAGTTATGGCTTTATTTAATCAATGTTCAACACATACAATTTAAAGCAATTTATTGGCCACAGAAAGAGGAGTATGGGACTTCCTAAATATCAGAGGTCAGATATCCAGTTCATTTAAATCATGACCAAAGCAACTATTTTCTTTAAAAATGCTAAATCAGCCGAAACCGGTTTGGCTCAGTGGATGGAGCGTTGGCCTGCGGACTGAAAGGTCCCAGGTTCGATTCCGGTCAAGGGCATGTACCTGGTTTGCGGGCACATCCCCAGCAGGAGATGTGCAGGAGGCAGCTGGTCGATGTTTCTCTCTCATCGATGTTCTCACTGTCCAGGTCCCAGGTTCGATTCCGGTCAAGGGCATGTACCTGGGTTGCGGGCACATCCCCAGTAGGAGATGTGCAGGAGGTAGCTGATCGATGTCTCTCTCTCATCGATGTTTCTAACTCTCTATCTCTCTCCCTTCCTCTCTGTGAAAAATCAATAAAATATATTTAAAAAAATAAATAAATATGCTAAATCACTTCTACCAACATGCTAAAAATCCTATTAACTATTCTTTGATTTCGACAAAATTCATTTCCATATTCACAGCATGAAGTTATAAAGTTCAAACTATAAGCATTAAGGAAGATAGTATTTTCATAATGAGCTTGGGGAGGGGGATATAAAAGTCAAATAAGCTTCCCCTAAAGAAAAATGCCTTTAATTGCATCTACAGTAGATAGTGATTTTTTTCCTGTAATTACAAACTTGATGCCAGTCTTCTCGAATATGAGTGTGGTCATTTTGACACACAAAAGTTCTCACTGACCTAAGCACCCTGATTGAAAACAAGTGAGAAAAGCTTCTGAAAAGTAAAGGGCAAGATGCCATAAATCCTAATCCATGGGCACGGACTGGGGGATTCTGAATTATTTGCTTGAATCAAATATGATTATAATTCCCCTGCTTATGATTTAAAGTGAGATAACTGGGCTGACCAGGTGGCCCTCCCATGAGTGTTGGGTAGAAGCAAGAGGGCAGCCCCGCTTTTCTTCCCGGAGGGGACAGAATGCGTTGGTGAGAAACTGCAGAGCACAATCTCAGTCCTCAGCCTGAGTACAACAAAATTACTCCAAATCAGGATTTTTACTATTCCTTCAGAGAACGCAAAAGAGCCGAGCCTCCAGAAGACTTCTAACGTTGCTAAACTCAGACTCAGCAAAGGGTAAAGTGGATATTAAGTGGATAATGTCCTTGAAACTTTCTGCCTCGTTTCCCATCAAATTAAATCGACAATAATACTTCTCATTGGCTCTTCATTCTAAAAGTAGGGTCCGTGTTTGGCCCATTTGATGTGTACAAATATATATTTGCTGAAACTAAATGAATAAATCTTCTAACCTGCATTAATGGAGGAAGGGTAAACTTTATTTTGAATCAATAAGAAATTCTGTAAAGTGCGATAAGTTAAGATCTCTTAAAATATGCAGAATATTTTGGTTGTGAAAAAATATGTGAGAGTAATCCAGCCTGTGTGCTCAGTGGTTGAGCGTTGACCTATGAACCAGGAGGGTCACGGTTCATTTCCTGGTCAGGACACATGCCCGGGTTTTGGGCTTGCTCCCTAGTGGGGAGTGTGCAAGAAGCAGCCAATCAATGATTCTCTCTCATCATTGATGTTTCTATTTCCAGAGATCCCTATGGCAACATACAAGAACAATCATTTAAAAAATACGTAAGAGTATATACTAGAAGAGAACTTAAAACTTGACCAAAAACAAAACACATCATCATTAGTATTCTGAATTAGCACGAATCACATGAAACTGTAGTTACTGAACTTCTTTTGACTTATTTAAATGTCAATTTTGTATGGTTCCATTGAAAAGACTCCAGCATTCCTTTCTAGAAAAGCACCAATGATCATCCGAGCGCAGAGGAGGAAGATCTGAGGCGACAATCAGCCCCCTGGAACCGAGCACTCCATCACATTAACCCGGGAAGGACCCATGTGTTCATTCTAGTCAGGAAGTCATTTCTTCACCAGAAGGGCTCCGCACTGAGCCCTCTACACCATCAATTTCCAAAGTGGAAATTGTCAAACATTAAACTTGGAGAACCATATGGCAGAGAACTGCCTGAGAACATCAGACCTGCACCATTCAGATGAACTCTTAACCTCTCAATACCTCTCACTATTTTTCTGTCCACTAGCAATGCTATTTGCACATTGTTATCATAATAACATGGGTTGTTTTTTTGTTTTTCCTTTTTGGCACTGCAAAATACATATTAACATGCATTCCCCCTCCACCCCCGGCCCGGCACTGCAAAAAGAAGCAAAAAGCTTTAACTGGAGTTAATTGGTGAAATCTTCTATTTTGGATTTACTATATTTTAGTTTTATAAGTTTTTGCATAAATTTTGGGTTCTTAATGATAAGTTCTAACTTAGATAATCTTTTTAAATTATAATAAAATATTGTCATAGAGATTTATATTTAATTTGCAGAATTCATAATCTTTGGTTTATAATATTTTTCTCATGTGCTTGTTTGCAAAAATCCTTCACTCCTTTTCACAGAGACCTCATTTTCTAGATAAATTTTGCACATACTCATTAGTCAGTAATATCATCTTGTTCAATGGTAATATCTCCACTTGAATAATATTGTAGATTTCACAGTGATATATTAAAGACAATTATGACTGAGTCATGTCAGCATGCTAAAGAACTTTGAAAGCAAGGATGCTACTATGCTCTTGGCTCTAGCATATGATGGACCCTGCAAATCTTTTATTTATTTTTAATTTTTTAAAAAAATATTTGTCATATTTACAAAACTCAGAGCTAAGGGACTAGAAGCATAAGTCCCTATTCCTAGCCTGTTTCATGCCCAATCATCCTCATTAATTTGAGCTCCCCTCCACAGATTCAATGGCCCCAGCTCTTCATTGTCAGTAATGATGCAATGCCTTCACTGTCAGAAATCTTCAATTTCTTTATTATGAAAGTGAAGAGAGAGGTGGCCACAGGATGGAGGTGAATTTCTATCTAGCATGACAGTGTAAAGCACGCTGATGGTAACACACCAAATGCATCTGGCTAATGAAATTATTGGACTAAAAAACAATTGTGCTTGGGTTCAACTCTGATTTCTAGAACATACCACATAGCTTGAGCTAGCATCAGTGGTTTACATTAGCCAACCACTACCTGTGTACCTGCGTGTGATGGAGCCAGGGGCAATACTGGCTCCTGTTATCCCAAAGCCATATATCTGAGAGATTAAAACCAGTTCATTCATCTGCAGTGTAAATCCTTGAAAGTAGGGATTATACAGGGTAGTTCTCTATTGGTTAGGGGATGGGGGAATACTTTGTAAATTCTGTGGTTAATTAATGCTTCGCGATAGAGGCAGTGACAGTTACAACATGCTACATATCCAGCTGGGATTTTCTGCAAGTGAATAAAATAAATAATGGACTCCAGTTGCCCATCGCATATTAACCTGATATCCCTGGCATAAGTGAGGCAAAAGAAGGATAATTTTTCCTAAAGGTAGTATGCCAAGGTAATTTTACATTTATTACTTGAAGACAATCTCTAAGGTTCAGGTTTACTGAGCAGCAGCAAAGGAATTAGAGCACTGAAGTAGGTTGAATTTTCAGTTTTAAGGAATAGGAGTGAAGTTGACAATGTATATTCCTTACTTTGATGACTTGAGAACATATTCATGAGATGTGGTCAACTGTGAAGGATTGGAGTGTTTCAAAAGATCCCACTTTTGTCTAAAAATACCTAAACATAGGTAGAATACTGAAAATTATAAACAAAAATGTGAACAAGCATTACTTCTTGGGGGTGAGACAATGAGGGAGTATCCTATATAATAAAAGGGTACTATGCAAATTGTCCCCTCAACTGGGAGTTCGACTGGAGTTCGACCAGGGGGCAGGGCTGGCCTGCCAACTGCCTGGAGCCCCTCCCTCCCCATGGCCCCACCCCTGATTGCCCTCTTGGGGTGGGGCTGACTGGCTAATCTCCCGCTTCCCCTCCCCCTGACCAGCTCAACTTGATATGACCCGATCGGGGTGGGCTGGTCAGACCTCACCTGTGCACGAATTCCTGCACTGGGCCTCTAGTTTTTTATATTTTTCCAACTTTTTAATCCAGAATAAAGAAAAGCTTAAAAATTAGCACTGATGCCATTCCACAAAACCTAGTGATGTCCACCCTAACAAAACTGAATCTTGGGATTTAGACTAACTCCCTTTGAAATGCATATTATGTTGGGCAGGAGGGGTCAGAATAGAAAGGATATAGCATGAGAAGGTACACTTTAGGTATAGAGAGTGTGAGGAGAGTCAAAATGCAAACTATCATGTCCACATGACAGGCAGATGTTGGGCAAGTTGACTGATGGCTTTGGAAAAGACCCACAGCATTTCAGTACTCTGCCCAAATAGTCTTAACTCAGAAATTGCTCCGATCTATATATATGGGCAGAAAATTTCCTAGAAAAATCCAAGAAGCTGCCATGCGAGGGAGACTGAAGCTGCCTAAGACTCAAGAAACTAGACCTGGCAGTGAGCATGCACCAGAGTATAAAGATGTCAAATTTTAATGTTGTACACTGAAACTTGTATAATGTTATTAAGCAGCGCTACCTCAATAAATTTAATTTTTTTTTTATAAAGAAAGGGTTTCCATGGCTTTCCTAGTCACCAGAACCTCAAACATAAATGAGGAACATAGTGCCACCTCATCTCCAACTTGTTTATTAATATCTAGTCATATCACCAACATACTTATTATAAATTAAAAAGATAAGAAATCCTGACATGGTGCCACTAATCTGTAAGTTGAAGCCCTGTAGGGGGTCCTGATGCAGGGTACGGCTAGGCCCGTGTAGTCTGAGTTACCTTGCTAAGAAATTAAAGTGCCTATTGGACATGGCAGTCACTTTATATTCTTAGCTTTCCATAAGATCTAGATCATTAACTCTGCCAATTTCCTCTGCAGAAACTACTTTAAATAAAATGTCTCAAATAGAAATGCAATTTAGAGATAATAAGAGGAGAGCAAGTTTTTCGAAGACAGAACACAGTTTTGTCAGCGTGCATTCTGGATGGTTTTGTGTAGCCTTCCCTGGCCCAGGGTCTGCAGCACAGACTTTTAAAGATGTTGTTAAACTGAACACCAGTGAACCCTAAGAAGTCTCCTTTCTTGTACACATAAAGAATCTATCCTCACTGCTAATCAGACAGAAAACCTTCACAAGACAGACAGGTGAACATAAATACCAAGTACCCCAAGTGCTAATCTTTATTCCTGCACCCTATCTACGAACCTGTAGAGCTCCAGAAGTTAAAATCAAATTGTCCGCCACATTATTGAAGGGACCACTAATACAATTAAGAACAGCTGTATTTACCTGCAGACTAAAACTCTTTTGTTCTACTTTGTTTGCAAAGTGAGAGATGCAAGCTAGGAGAGCTCAAATTCTACATTCTGAGATAAATTAAATTGATCTGCTTCCCTCCATCCTTCCTGCCACCACCTCTACCCTGAATCAGCCTGTATAAATACAGTGGGGCCTTCACTTACGAGTTTAATTCGTCCCATGACAGAGCTCGTAACTCAAATTCCTCGAATGTCAAATCAAAAAGTGAACGAGTGAGACACGTGATGCTGGGCTGATGTTGTGGCGTTCCCTGTGGTGTTCGCTGCGCCAACTAGCAGTGGGGTATCTGAAGCTGGCTTGTAACCCGAATTTTAGCTCGCAACTCAAAGCAAAAAATCGGCCGAGAGATAGCTCATATCTCGGAAAACTTGTTAGTCTGAACACTCGTAAGTCAAGGCCCCACTGTATCTTGACTGGCTGCTGCAACAGCCTAATACCAAATATACCCACTTGCTGTCTTACAACCACCCCCTCAACCCTAGCCTTCCAACCCACCTCCATCCTGCAGCCAATGGCCTTTCTAAAAGCAAATCGGTGTCTTCAACCCTTCAATGGCTCTCTATTGCCCTTAACATAGACTCTCTGGCCTGGCCTCCTGGCTCTGCTCATCCCTTCTCTGCCCTCTTCCCAACAACGCCATTACACCTGATCTCTATTCAGATGCATAAAGATCCAAGCTCTCTTTTCCCTCCATGCCTTTGCGTATGCTTCTGTGTGTCTGGAAGCCCAGCCCTCCCTCTGCTTGCCTGGCTAATGCATATTTCACAGCTCAATATAGATACTTCTTCCTCATGGAAATTTCCTAGCCCCAAAAGTATGAGTTAGCAGCTCCCCTCAGTGTGTTCTCATGTCACTAGCTTCTTTGGTCATGGAACCTCTCCCAGTCTATTTTAGCTACCTGTTTGTTTGCTATCCTCTTATTCCTTTTGTCTCCCCTGTGCCTTATGTAACACCAGACCGGAGTCAGCACCAAACACTGACTGACTGGTGAACGTGGCTCAGTACGAGGGAGCTGCCCCTGACCGAATGCCTGTGAACGGCTGCACCCTGCCTGATGCTCCTATCCACACAACTCTGGCAGCTCTGCATTGTTTTGGAAGTCAGTGGGATTACACAGCTTTCTTTCTCTAAGCACACAGCACATAAGTGAATTGAAAACCAGGTCTGTGTAGCTTCAAAATTCCTGTTTATCTCACTGCAAACACTGCTCTCCCTGTGGCCTGTGCACAATGACCTGAGTTCTGTGCATCGGGCCTCACAGAGTAATTCTAATCCATCTTCTACCCAACAGTCTCTCACAAATGAAGACTTCCCAGAAGCTGGTGGTGAGGCTGACCCCTTGCACCCCCACTATGCCTGAATGCTCTTCTTTGTAGTGCCAAACGCCCTTCCCACAGTGACTCATCAGGGCCTGGCTCTCCTCACTGTTTTCACACAGAGCCTAGAGACAATGTCACCATGTTTTTGTTTTTTACATGTTTACTGATTTTTAGAGAGAGGGGAAGGGAGGCGGATAGAGAGATAGAAACATCAACATGGATCCTCTGCCTCCTGCATGCCCCCTACTGGGGATCGAGCCCAAAACCTGGGCATGTGCCCTGACTGGGAATTGAACCAGTGACCTGTTGATTCACGAGTAGATACCTAACCACTGAGCAACACCAGCTGGGCCATCTAACCCACAACAGCTTCCTCCAGCTGCCAAGACCAGGCCTCCACAGGACAAAGGGGCAAATCACACAGCTGCCATCCAGGAGCTTCTCGAAGAAAGGCCAGCACAAACCGCTTTGCACAGGGAACACTCCACCCCAGGCATCTGGTAGCCAGAAGTGCTGCCGCTGTCCTGTGGCTCTTGTCTGCCTCAGGCGAGTGTGATTCAGAGAGATACCCTGGGGAGACCCTGGACAGCAAGAAGGCAGTGTCTTCCCTTCCAGAGGCCACACAGTACCGACTGCGTGGGAGTCTCTCCTTTAGAAGGGAGACCGACCACGGACAGGCTGGCTCCACTCATGTGGGAGCCATTCCAGCATCCACCTCAGAAGCATCTGCATTCATGGAAGTAAACTCAGCAATCCAGAAGGAGCCATTCTCTGGAGTCAACACTCTCACGCTGACAGCTGACATAGCCTGTATTTGAAAAGTCACCCACTTGTAAACAGGTAAGAGTTAAGACATGCGGAATGGCTATCATCAACAAATCCACAAACGACAAGTGCTGGAGAGGATGTGGAGAATGTGGGGAAAAAGGAACCCTCATGCACTGCTGGTGGGAATGCAGACTGGTGCAGCCACTGTGGAGAACAGTATGGCGTTTCCTCAAAAAACTAAGAATGGAACTCCCATTTGACTCAGTGACCCCACTTCTAGGAATGTATCCCAAGAATCACTCATTTGTGGAATATAATGAACAACATAAACTGATGAACAAAAATAGAACCAGAGACATAGAAGCATCGAACAGACTGTCCAACCTATGAGGGAAGTGGGTGGGGGGGCGGAGGCAGGGGTTGGGGGGAATGGGGGGAGGAGGTAAGAGATCAACCAAAGGACTTGTATACATGCGATGAGCATAACCAATGGACCCAGACAGCAGTGGTGGGGAATGTGCTGGGGGGTGGGGGCGGCTGGGGAGAGGTAAATGGGGGGAAAAGGAGACTTATGTAATACTCTAAACAATAAAGAATTTTAATTTTTTAAAAAAGAATTAAGACATAGTTTGAACATAGCAAGTATTTCTAATCTATAAAACTAGGAATTGGATTTTAAGAGGATAATACATTTGAATTGGTTTAAAGTTTTTGAAAAATTCAAACCCAGATTTCCACAGGCTTTATTAGCTATCTTGGGAATTATAAAGGATGCTCTCAAACCAGGCAGAACTAGATGAAATTGTAAGCCCTTTGTCTTTTACATTTCTGGAAAGACCTTCCTTTTTCAAAGGACATCAAAGCTGAAATGCCACATAATTCTCTTTGTGTGTCTGAGTTCTGTTCAGTGACATCAAAAAGACGGATGATTGGCAAACAGTATCTAACTCCATTTGTACTATTATTAGAATAATACGTGAAATGATACAAATGGTCTGATTCCAATGACCTTGTAGTTCAATTCAATCACAGTGTTACTAAATAAGCGCAAGATCAACCGTACTCAAACTTACATTTATGAATTAAATTCAACTCCTTTTCCACAATCTGCACAGGCCTGGGCAGAGAGAGGACTGGAACAGCAGCTTGCCTTCCCTACCATATTCATGACAACACTGCCAAGTTCACCAGAGGGCTGTCTGGAAGGACAGGTTAGAAAAAAGTATCAAAGAAGCCAGGAAGATAGAAGTGATGGCCAGGACTCCTTCTGCATCCTGTCCCTGCCATGTGATAACAATAGCAAGTGGACTCCACTTTGGAAATTCTATTGGGAACCAAATTACACTGATGCTAAAAGTCAACAAAGCCAGCAGCATTCATCTCACCTGCATCTTAAGCAAAGGCTTACTGGGAAAACAAAACACTCGCCTGAAGTCCAACAAGGTGATGCTCTGCCTTCTCACTTCAGCTCTCAGACTGTAAAACAGTGTCCTTTTCAAGGCTACTCAGTGCGACATTTTTTTTTGCATTTTTCTGCCTTTTATGTGTGTGTGTGTGTGTGTGTGTGTGAGTTCACTATTTAAAATGGCCCCCAAGTGTGCTGAAGTACAGCTCAGTGTTCCTAAACACAAGAAGGCTGTGATAAAAGGAATGGACAAAATATGTGACTTAGATAAGGCCTAAGTTTTCCTTCAGGCCTAAGTTAGAGCTGTTGGCCATGGTTCAATGTTAAAAAATCCACTATATATATATATTACATAAGGTGTTTTTAACCAGAAACACACATAAAATAAGGCTTTGTGTTGACTGGTTGACAAAAACATAACCAGAGGCTCACAGGAACTTAACCCCATATTTCACCTAGGAAATTCAGAAAATTCGGTATTCACTAATTCAGTGTTTGCAGCCACTATACAGAACATCACTGCAGCAAATAACAAGAATTGTCTGTGTTTCCAAACTACAGCAAAAAATGTCATAACTGCCGAAACCGGTTTGGCTCAGTGGATAGAGCGTCGGCCTGCAGACTGAAAGGTCCCGGGTTCGATTCCGGTCAAGGGCATGTACCTGGGTTGCGGGCACCCAGTGGGGGATGTCATCCCCAGTAGGAGATGTGCTTTAGGCAGCTGATCGATGTTTCTCTCTCATCGATGTTTCTGACTCTCTATCTCTTTCCCTTCCTCTCTGTAAAAAATCAATACAATATATTTTTTAAAAAAAGTCATAACTATATAAAATAGGACTTGGAGGGGGGGAAAAGCAAAGGATATTTAGGTGTAGTATCTTCATCATTTTCACTTTTTTTGTAGAAATTTGACAATTTCTGATCACTGGTTTGCAGTGGAAAACATAGCCACCTTGTATTTACATGGTCCTCTATAAATTGTGATGTTATATTAGAAATTAGTCATTATTTTTATTATTAACTAGAGGCCCGGTGCATGAACTTCATGCATGGGTGGTGTCCCTAGGCTTAGCTGGTGATCAGGGCAGATAGGGGCCAGGCTGATCAGGGCCAGGCCAGAGAGGATGCGATGGTCACTGGGCTGGGCATGGAAGGAATGGATGTAGATGCCGATGCCGCCATCGTCGGTGTCCTGCCACTGCGCAATTCCCCGCTTCCCCTACCATCCCTCCCTCACCACCATGCTGCCACCACAGTGGGCAGGCAGTGGGCCGATCAGAGCCTGCCAGCCAGGGGGAGGGACGGGGCATAGGAGGTTGGCTACAGGCCCTGAGGAGGGAGCCAGCCCTTGGCCACCCTGGAAAAGGGGCCATGTCTGCCACCACCTACTCCTGTTTCCCTGTCCCAGCCTGGGGGCTGGTCCCCATCAGGCAATCAGGGCCTGCTGGCTGTGGGGAGGGACTGTGGGAAGTTGGCTGGCCAGGGGAGGTTGGCAGTGGGAGCGCACTGACCACCAGGGGGCATCTCCTGCATTGAGCATCTGCCTCTTGGTGGTCAGTGGGCATCATAGTGACCAGTCGACCGGTCACTTAGGGTTTTATATATATACTAGAGGCCCAGTGCACAAAAATTGGTGCACTCGGGGGGGAGGGGGGTCCCTCAACCCGGCCTGGGCCCTCTCGCAGCCCGGGACCCTTCGGGAGATAACAACCTGCTGGCTTAGGCCTGCTCCCAGGTGGCAGAGGGCAGGCCCAATCCCTAGGTGCAGCCCCTGGTCAGGCTCAGAGTAGGGCAATCATGGGAGTTGTAGCGCCACCCCCTGTCATGCACAGAGCAGGGTGGATTGGGAGGTTGCGATGCCACCCTCAGACACGCTCAGGGTAGGGCCGATTGGGGGGTTGGGGCACCGCCCCCTGTCACACTCAAGGCAGGGTCGATGGGGAGGGTGCGGTGGCGCCCCCTGTC
>NW_006298058.1:1123715-1124929 GCF_000327345.1 Myotis davidii | reverse complement strand
GAGTCCTCCGTCACTGAAGCAAGCAAGCCTCATGTTAGTTTCAAGCTGCCTGGCTGCCGGCCGCCATCTTGGCTGGCAGTTAATTTGCATATCTCACTGATTAGCCAATGGGAAGGGTAGCGGTTGTACGCCAATTACCATGTTTCTCTTTTATTAGATAGGATAAGAGATTCCTAAACATAATGTATTATTTTCACCTTTAGGCCACTGCATCTTTGTGGGAGCAGTGTGGTTATACAGTTTTGGTCACATTGCCACTGCTCTCCAAAACCTATTGTTTATAGAGAGCTAAATTTCAACAATTATGTGGCTAGAATAAAAACAGACAAATCCTCTTAATATAAACTATGTAAAAGTTAACACCTTGTTAACACCTTTGTAACCATTTACTTTTGTCTCACTTGGGTGCCACTTTGTGAAATCTATTTCCAAATTTTTAAAAGTAAGCCACAGTTGGATTTTCTTATCTCCAAGTCTTTGAAAATATTCATTATTCCCCCAAATTATCCTATAATAGTGCACCAATCTGAAGATAAAAATTAGTCACTTCAAGTCTTCCCCTAACTCAAAAGTTTCTAGCTATATGCATATATACATGCGTTGTTAGAATGACTCTGGTAATATGTGGGACACCAACCATTACCTTATCATTTATGATATTCCAGTTGTCTTTTGGTTTAAGGTTGTATTTCTAATTCCCTGATACTATAATGGGAAAATTTGCTTCACTAAATGTCTGCTCTGGTTGGGGTCCCAATCTAACATTTTTATGTTGGCAGTATTATTTATGTTCTTGAATTAAGGTAGGAAAGGGGCTGCCCCATGTCCCTCTCAAAGATAACCTGGGTCTTAATTAAGGATGTGCTGTGGGACAGCTGTACCCAGAGAAAAGCAAAGAGCCTTCAAGTGGAACCTCATTAATTTGGGATAGTGAGCTGGATGTGAGAGATTCTGCTGTGTCATTTGCCTCAAATACTCCAAAAGGGAGAACTTGAAATTGACAATGAAATCAAAATTGCAAGGGTATATTTTGCTTCAAAGAAGACTGTTCATGCCTAGCATGGACTCTCTAAAGCAGTGGTTCTCAACCTTCTGGCCCTTTAAATACAGTTCCTCATGTGGTGACCCAACCATAAAATGATTTTCGTTGCTACTTCATCACTGTCATGTTGCTACTGTTAGGAATCGTCATGTCAATATCTGATCTGCAGGCT
>NW_006298058.1:1115741-1123211 GCF_000327345.1 Myotis davidii | reverse complement strand
TTTCATCACTGTAATGTTGCTACTGTTATGAATCGTAATGTAAATATCTGATATGCAGGATGGTCTTAGGCGACCCCTGTAAAAGGGTCATTCGACCGCCAAGGGGGCCGCGACCCACAGGTTGAGAACCGCTCCTCTGAAGAAAGGGGAATAAAGGAAAGAGTAATTCTTAATTTGATAATTATTTTTCAATTGTTTTTCCCTGTTCACACTTGCAAAAGTTAGTAAGAGTTTGATCTCTTGACAGCAGCCATAGGCAAATTAATCAGTCTCTAAACATAATTCCTTCTCTCCCCTGAGCTGGGGAAAGGGAAGAGATATCTCACATAGAAAATGCCAGCTTCTCCCGCTTATATATTTAGTGTCATTAAAAGAACTCATAGAAAATGAACTATTTTTTAATATTTTTCTCTTCCCAAAGGCTGATCTCCAGAAAGAATCAACAGACCAACTGTCTAAGAGGCAGAAGGGTACACCCTTTTACACAGTGGGAGCCCCTGGCATTCCTCCGGCAGTCAGAGACTCCATTCTCGGAGCCCAGACACCAAAGAAAGAATTGGGGTGAAAGCTGTTCCCATGTTTGCTCTTTTCATTGAAACTTTTCAAAGAAGACTTTATTCTAAGATGCATTTAGAAGGAAAAGAAAGTTAAGAATTCCTCCTCCGGGCAAATAATTCATAAGAGGAAAAAAATCCTTCAACATGATTTATTTCACGGGGATCATTGACGAGTGTGTGGAAACAAATCTCAGTTGAAATTCTAGAATGGCTGTTAATGGTTACTGTGAAAGAAATAAGTAAAACAAAAATTAAAGACAGCTATTAAAGAAATCTGTTACTGTTTTAACAGCTCTCTCAATTTGGCTGGAACGTGGCTGGATTTTGAGGGTGTACATTCATTTTGACTAGAATTTGACAGTCAACCGCAATACTGTGTACTCAACAATGACGGAGGGGCCTGTTGAAGGTAGGGCTCCCTAGAGGGTGGCTTCGGGAATTCATGACCTTCTCAATGTGTCAGTTGTTAGAGGAATGTTAGAGGTGAAAGAAGAAAACGCAAGACATCACTTAATCGTCTATGTAATGTGAACATTTTTTTCAATACATAAGTTTACTGAGGCCAAAAAAAGTGACTGAGGTTACAGATCAATTACAAATAGAAGTCCTGCCTCCTGGTCTGGGGCTCCTTCCTCTAACCTGGATCCATGGAGAGCATCATTGCCATCCCTCAGTGAGTAATGATTTTCCTGGTAGTTCTCCCATATCTAATTTTACTGCCTAAACACAGTGCCTTTTGTTCCAGGAGTGGGACACCGATCATGTGGAAAGAAAGAGGAAGAAGCCTGAGGGACCTTCTGATGTCACTGCTAGGTAGAGGGGACAGGTTGCTTCTCCAGCCCAGAGCCTGTCCCACCACATTGCTCTCTCCTGCGGGCATTGCTAAGGGCCTTGGTCTCTGTGCTTCCTGTGACCAGCCTAAAATGAAGGTGAGCTCTGCATGAACCTGACAGTGAGCACATTTTTATCTTGCATGAGGCTGGGTCATATTTTTGAATGAAGCAATTTTTCCGTGAAGAGGTTGGGAGAAGAGGGAGAAAGTCCCAAGGAATATAAAAGAATGAGCCATGCACAGGGGAAAAGATTGTTAAATGCCTGTGTATGTACAATTTCATTATTCCTATTTTCTATTCTCTTAGTAAAACGCAAGTATTAACTAATGAAATGGTTATTGTTAGAAACAAAATTAGCACAGGTAATCTGAAATCTCCACCAAGATCCAGCATGTTGTTTATATTGTGAGAGATTTTACAATATCTGTAGCTACTAAAGTTCATTATGAGGGAAGTAATTACAAGCTCAATTTTTCTGGGTTTCTTACCCCAAAATGTGTTAATATTTTCCCCTTCAGAATATATTTTATGACAATCAATATAGAAAATAATCCTAAAATTAAATATCACTAAAAAAAATAATTTTGATGCCAAATTGGAAAAGAAAGATACAAAAGTGCTTTGAAAGTGGCATCAAACTTAAAAAAAAAATTTACAGGCAAATTGAGAATACGCTTTTTCCAATGACACTGAACTCAACAATTTTCTCCATGATTATTTAAAAACCCTATAATTCTTATAGAAATCTAGAAATGTCACCCATTTCCTCTCAGCAGAATGGAGAACTGTATGTTGTGTGCTGTAGTTCAAAGATATATTGCTTTAAAATGGAAACTGGGGCAGGGGGGACATGCCAGGATTACTCTTGAATGTCATCAGAAGAGAGCAAGCTAAGCTACACTTCACAATGCAGTAGCTTAATTCATCACCTTTATTTTTCATGCTTGCTAACTGGAAAAAAGTTGAAAGTAACAAAAGATGCCCTTCTTCATGCAATGGACTGTTTCAATGGCGTGTGTGCACATGAACTGTCTTTATGATGACGGAGGGATAGCTTGTGAGTATTTATCTAACAGTGCATTGTAACAAGGAGAAGAACATCACTGGAACCTGGTAAGTGGGGGAGCGGAGGACAGAATTCATGCGAGTGTCACAGAGCTACAAGAGACAGTGCTCAGTGTCCAAACGTCCTCTTTACATCAAAAACAATCTGGGCATTCATTCAGTATAATCGTTGAAAACTTAAAAGATTTACTAAGAAAGATGATGAAAGTCAATTGTTCTCTTTTGAAAATCAAGTCCATTGCCAATACCCTTGTTAGGGAAATTGGCCAGACAAGTGAATAGGGTAGACCTAAACCCAGAATTCAGCCATCAAACTGGAGTTCTGTTTCCATCACCCACTGCTCTCTCCTGTGGCGGGAGGGAGATTTTGCTAATACAGTAAAATCTCCATATAACGAACTAATACGGTGGATGGAATATTCTTCAAAGCCAAAAGTCCACTATATAATAAAGCACTTTTCTGACTGCATATGTTAAAAATTTGACAAATTAGTTTACCTGTTTTTACTTATGCAGACATGTTTGTGTAATTAAAATTAAGTATGTAGGAAAGGTTTCATTTCACTGAAAAGTTTTCTTTATGTATTACTGTAATTTTTTAAAATGTATATTTTCATTGATTTTCAAAAAGGAAGGGAGAGGAAGAGAGAGATAGAAACATCAGGGATGAGAGAAATTCATTGATCGGCTGCTTCCTGCACAACCCCCACTGGGGATCCAACCCGCAACCAGGCATGTGCCCTTGACCAGAATTGAACCCCAGACCCTTCAATCAGCAGGCCAATGCTCTACCCACTAAGCCAAACTGCTAGCACTATAATTTTAAATTTATTCTGAACAGGTCTAGTAAATGCATGCATTCACCAATCACCAGGAATAAACAAACGCACATGGCAGTGGCATAGCTTAGTGCACCTGGGAACATCCGCAGCCCCCAGTAAAACTGCTGCAGAAAGTCACACCATTGGACAACAGAACCAATTACTACATGTGATGCGGTATGATCACAGGCTAATCATTCACAGAACATTGTTTATGAGCTGTGACTCTTGAATTTAAATATGTAGGCTATAGTTGTAGATATGTAATATTTATTTATGTGGGCAAAATTACTGCAGTGTTTTCTCCAAACATATGGCCTATTTGCTAAAATTTGTTAAAAATCGCAGTGCATTGATAACATAAAATAACTTGCTAATTTAATCATAAGCAAATCTTGGTTAAATGCAATTGAAAGCTAACAGGGTGTTAATTTTCACATATGACATATGGTATGGATCCCCAATGAGACGGTTTGGCACTCTACTATTTCTAAAAGTGCCCCTTGATAAATATCTGCATTGTTTGAACATATTACAGAACTTCTTGAGATAGTTCTGTAGGCCTCTTTGTCCCAACCAAGTAGTTCTCTGAGAGAAAACCAACCCACTCATTTTTGCCTTCAGTGTGATAAGCACCAAGTGAGTGGATGCTCATCTATATATATAAAAGCCTAAGCGACTGTTAGAACCAGAACAACCGGTTGACCAGTCGCTATTATATGCACTGGCCATCAGGGGGCAGATGCTCAATGCAGGAGCTACTCCCTGGTGGTCAGTGCACTCCCACAGTGGGAGTGCCACTGAGCCAGAAGCTGGGCTCATGGCTGGCAAGTGCAGCTGCAGAGGCGGGAGCCTCTCCTGCCTCTGCGGCAGCGGTACCGAGTGGCAGCTGCAGCAGGGTGGGATGAGCATCACCATGGTGCCTGGCCCCAGCTCAGGCTCCTCTCTGGCCACCTGCACTTCAGCACTGTTACATCCTTCAGGGGATGTCAAACTGCTGGTTTTGGCCCGACCCCCGCAGGCCTTGAGGGTACAGGCCAGGCTGAGGGACCCCACCCATGCGTGAATCCGTGCACCAGGTCTCTAGTATCCAAATAGTACCCTTTATGTTTCTGTCAAAGTTTAATATTCTATGTGTTGGGTGTTTTTTTAAAAATATATTTTATTGATTTCTTACAGAGAGGAAGGGAGAGGGATAGAGAGTTAGAAACATCAATGAGAGAGAAACATTGATCAGCTGCCTCCTGCACACCCGTCACTGGGGATGTGCCTGCAACCAAGGTACATGCCCTTGACTGGACTCAAACCCGGGACCCTCTAGTCCACAGGCCAACACTCTATCCACTGAGCCAAACCAGTCAGGGCTCTATGTGTTTTTTTTATTAAAAAGTTTTAATGTTAACATTTCTTTGTGCTTTTTTGATGAATGTTTAAAACAATCCATTTTAAAATGAACACGTCTTAGCAGGAGTTTAGCACGTCAATTAATTGGCAGGGGGAAAGTATAGCACACTTTTACTCATCATGTTACGAGTAATTTCAAATATAACAGGTTGTTGACATTCTGTACTTAGGGAACTGCTAGTTTTCCAAAAATGCAATATAAGAAATCTGACCTTTCTACCCAAATGAATTATGGAGCAGTGATTTGTACCAGAATCTTGCCCTGTTCACTGACAGCATTTTTTTAAATAGCACCTCCCCTAGTAACTTACTGTTAGTGAGAGTCTAAGTGCACCAATCATGAAATAATTGCTGGAGAAGGGAGCTCTAGGGCACAAAAACAGAGGTAAAGGGTGAGCTACCACTGCCAATTACAGGTAATCAGAAAGCATACCATTCCCTTAATTAAAAATAAGATAATGGTAAAAAAAAAAGATAATGGTAAATGCAATTGGATCTATGAAAATTCAACCCACACCCAAATATCAAGCCTCCATTAACTGCATGTTAGGCAAACCATGCAGCAGTGTGAGCAGAACATCCAGTTGTTTCTGGACCAACAATAGGTGAAAAGAAAACAGATTTGCTTCAAGTGGTACTTTTTCTCTCTCTACAGCATTATTACTCATATTAGGTATTAACTACGAAAATAATGTTAACTCTTGAAAAAAAATTATTCAGCTATGTTAACAGTTTATTATTCTTTCTCTTTTTAAATATATATACACTAGAGGCCCGATGCACGAAATTTGTGCAAGAGTAGGCCCTTCCTTCCTCCGGCACCCAGGACCCAGGCTGGCTTCCCTCTGGCCCCAGCTTTGTCAGAAAGGATGTCTGGAATAATGTCCAGAGATGTCTGGTCTAGTTAGCATATTACCCTTTTATTATTATAGATATTTTTTAAATTGATTTCAGAGAGGAATAGAGAGGGAGCGAGAGACAGAAACATCAATGATGAGAGAGAATCACTGATCGGCTGCCTCCTGCATGTCCACACTGGGGATGGAGCCTGTAACCCAGGTATGTGCCCTGACCGGGATTTGAACTGTGACCTCCTGGTTCATAGGTCAATGCTCAACCACTGAGCCTCACAGGCTGGGCAACAGCTTATTATTCTTTCAAAATCAATTCAAACATCCCCTTCTTTCTGAAGTCCTTCCAGTTTCCCTCAGATGGTAATAACTCTCCTCTTTTGGGTTCCTGTAATGCAGTGGTTCTCAACCTGTGGGTCGCGACCTCTTTGGGGGTCGAATGACCCTTTTGCAGGGGTCACCTAAGACCATCAGAAAACACATATATAATTACATATTGTTTTTGTGATTAATCACTATGCTTTAATTATTTTCCATTTGTAACAATGAAATTGGGGGTCACCACAGCATGAGGAACTGTTTTAAAGGGTGGAAGCATTAGGAAGGTTGAGAACCACTGCCATAATGCCTTGTCATACATCCTGCAGGTTCACTCCATCAGTTCTAAGTATATGACCCTTTGCCACTGGACTGAAGATCCTTGAGAACACAGTTCATCTTTATATTCCCATCAGACGCGTGAATTCCTGGTGCTTAGTGGGTACTTAATGAAAGTTTATTTAATTGTATTTACAGAGAAGGGGACAAACATAAAGTTATAAATAACTGAACCTTATTATAATTAAAACTGACATATTTCCACTCCAAACATTTCACTTCCCATTACAGCTAGTCACATAGTCATAGCATACTAGCAGACATTTTATTCCTGTCATCCGGTCACAGGGACAGTTGATGAGTAGCACAATAGTCAAGAGAAAGAGAAAAGATGAAGTATGTGGACAACCAATAAAAAATGATCAGTCGTCACAGATCCACAAATTTGGAGTTGAATATAATGTGGCCTCCAAGGTTCTGTATAAAACAAAGCATCTTTTGCCCTTTTTCCTTTAGAATTGTACTGCTTTCTCCTTCATCTCCTTTAAAGATAAATCTCTGAGTTCTTTTTTAAAAAAAATATATTTTATTGATTTTTTTACAGAGAAGAAGGGAGAGGGATAGAGAGCCAGAAACATTGATGAGAGACATCGATCAGCTGCCTCCTGCACGCCCCCCACTGGGGATGTGTCCACAACCAAGGTACGTGCCCTTGACCGGAATCGAACCTGAGACCCTTCAGTCCACAAGCCGATGCTCTATCCACTGAGCCAAGTCGGTTCGGCAATCTCTGAGTTCTTTAATTTCATCTCTGGCTTTACTTATTTAGACTTCCCTGACTCCTCCCACAGAATATGTCATCTCCCCCATTAAGAACACTCCTTATCTTAGCACCATCCTTATAATTATTTAACGTTTTATCTCCCCCCAAGAAGAGGGAACCCTTGTCCATGTCGCTCACTGTGCTCATCCTGCTCACTGTGGTCATCAATTGCTTAGCACAATGCCCAGATAAACAGACATACCCAATCTCTTTATTTGGTGAATGGAGGGAAAAGGAAAAGAAAGGGAAAGAAAAACTTTCAGATGAAAATAGGAGAGATAAAGACACTGCGAGGGAGAATAGACATGTATGCCTGGAGGGGGAGTCTCTTCACCCTCCATTCTTTCAACTCTCAGCTGCTTCAAGAAAGAAGAATGTTAGATTCCACATGCATGCCACAGACTGACATATTTCAGAGGGAAGCGTGAGGGGAAGAGATTAACCAATGAACTTATATGCATAAATGCATAGCCCATGGACAAACAATAGTACAGGGAAAGACTGGGGAGGGGGTGGAAG
>NW_006298058.1:1111972-1115717 GCF_000327345.1 Myotis davidii | reverse complement strand
GGGCATGTGATACCTGTAAAACTTTCAACAATAAAGATTAAAAAAAAGTGTTTGTTCAAACACTGTCTTGGGATAAAGACACTAACTTAAGAAAGGAAGCGAAGAGGAAGGCTGGGTATGGGACAGTATGTATTGTCCTGGGATGAAGGAATGTGCACTAAATATGAGGGTGAAGGTCGCAGTTGTCAGTTACAAAAAATTTCTTCATATTTTCTAAAGGATCACACACATAATACTGGCATTATCCAGGCGATTATTATTTGACTTGAGTGAAATGTTGGTGGATCTGAAATCATGTACAAGACCAATGTAAGCATTACTCATGAAGGTACGAAGTCTTCAAGTCCAGATAAACTATAAAGGCCATGGCCAACGTCGGCATTATCAAGACCAACACAACTTTGGTGATAATGGATGCCGTGTCAGACAGTTCCTTTCCTTGTCCTTTACAAATTCCCCATATTGTTTTATACTGCAAGTTCTTATCCTAGCAACTCACTGAAACAAACCTCTGAAGGAAAAGAAGGAAACATGTTATCATCCACGGCTCAATGATTTCCTGGAATGTTCTGTGCAACTAACTCCCTTTGTGAACTTACTTTCCTTTTTTAAACGCTAAAGCCGGTATTACTGGTTCAACACATTATCACAGACTTCACCTTTCATCTCCTTACACAACTGTGTCAACCTGATAAAAACAGAACCTGTCTGCTTTTGTTCCTTCTTGCCCACCCTCTTCCCAAATGCCCATTTGGGTATGTGTGTAACTAGCAGATCCTTTGAAAGGGATTTTTTTTCTGCCCCTCCCCATGTCTCAGAAATATAACAGAAATGGGCAAAGGCTGAACTTCAAGCCATCTAACACAATGTTGACTATTATATATGTTCTACCCAGCCCGCTCTCCTCAGAACAGAGAAAGAAAAATCACCCTGTGCTGGTTACATGCATCTGAGGTGTATCATTGATAGAGCGTATCCAGTACTCAAGCTATAATTCCCTGCAAAAACTTAAATATTCCCAAACCTACTATTCAATGGACAAAAAAATTATTTCCCCAATAAAAATGTTAGAGGTTCCCCACAAGATGAAATATAAACGAAACTGGGCTCCTTTGGGTAAAGCCAGTCAGTAACGGTGCAGGCTTCAGAAAGAAACTGTTCCTCAAATCTAAAACACTCGATGCGTAGTGGGTAGTCTCCCAGACACACTTGGGAGTCAGCTCATTTATCTTTGCCTGGTACGGAAAGGTTAAAACACCTTCCTAGAGTCAGGCTGAGTCAGTGATGGCAGGAGTGGCGGAAGGGGAAAGTGAACCCAGAGTCCCTTCTGAAAGACATCAGAGACACTGCTGACATCTCCTGCAGTGGCTGACACCAGGAAGGAGGTAACGCAATAGCATGGCGTGGCAGGCATTTTCTGCAAGAGTTAAGCAGAATGGAATGAACCAAGCTTTCATTTTCAAGCCTTCCCCTTCCCCTCAAAATGGACTAGTATTTGCACATCGACAATGCTCAGCTAACTTCATCCAGACACCTCCCTCATGGCCACCAACAAATAAGAGTTGCAGTGAATTGTTATTAAGGAAGTACAACTGAAAAATTTACAAATAGATGCTAATCTTCCTGTGCATTTATATTTAGAAAGAAAGGGAGGAGAGAGGGACAGAGGCAGGGAGGTTGTCTGAGCATGCCAGGCTCCGGGTGAAGACTGGAATGCATACACCCACCCCCGTATCGTGTCTATCTGGGACAGAGAAGCAGGAAGACGGGAACGGATGACCTCAGCACAAGGAGGTGCCAAGACAGACAGAAGAGCTTTCCCATTGGGCGCATGTTAAATGTGAGTGGACCTTGGCCCTCATCCACGATACTAAGGTTATTCAACAGTATTTAATAAGGGATTTTCTTCTAAAGGAAACCTCAGGAGGAACTCCCACTTTCTCTAGCACCTTAAGTTGGAACTCCCACAAATATTTAAGACAGACAATCATTCAGCCTTTAAAATGACCAGCAACCTACCTACTCAATTGGTAACATAAGCCAATGTGTTATCATATGGACTCACAACTTGATCCAGCAATATTTCGCCTTAAAGCCTTCTCTCCTATGCGGCTCACTACGGACATGTGAAATGATGTCTGAATCCTCTGCAGAGCAATCCGTCATAAACTACCAGACAACAAATACATCCCCATCAGCCTTCATTCCCACAACATCCCCAAATCCTTCACCTTTCCATTCTTTCACCATTTGTTCCCTTTGCCTCCTCATCCTCTGAGATTACTAAAATGGGAGGAAACGCTGAAATATGAATCCAATACATTAAAATGATGCTTTTATGTCAACGTTTTCCCCCACATACACACAGCGTTGGGGAGATTCTTTCTCCTGTGAAACTGGATCTTTGTATGTCAAAACTGAATTCTCAAAGGCCATACACCATTCTGTCTCCTGTGTCTTGGCTCAGTTGCTGGAAAGAGCTCAGGTCTCTAAGTTTAGATTTTTCTCATGGCTTATAGCTCAGGCAAATGTCCTTGCCAGACAACACACATGGCAACAGGCCCTGCAACTCTTCCCAGTCATCAACTGCCCCAAGTCTATCTGCAGGGACCTGGTTAAAGTAACCAAGCTGACACCACCCCATCCCCAACCTCTACACACTCTTCAACTCCACCCGTCCCTCTTCAAAGATAGAGTCTTCTCCCCATCCCCCACAACCCCTCCGAAGACACCACTGCAGAGGTTTCTTCTTCCCAACCCTATTATACACCCCAGGAAGCCCCTCACTAATAACACAGCTTCACTACCCACAGCTCAGGGGGGCAGCTCCCCTCTCACATACCATCCCCCCCATCACCCACTCTCCACTGTCACAGCCCGGGAGAGAAGTGCTCACTATGTCAAAAATACAGAATTAGGACTCAAGACCCATTTCTCATTTTTTTAAAAAAATCAGAAAAGCCACCGCTCCGTAGGTCAGCTAAACTGCACACTCAATGCACTTCTGTAGGACTATTTGGAAGGGAGATGCCAAATTCCATACAACGAGCTTAAAAGATAAACTTTTATAGCAACAGTCATTTAGGGGATGACATGTACAATCCCAGAGAGGTGTTGATACATGTTTCTGTGGCATTGAGATCCCCTACCTAGAGCTGACGTTAAACACTTATGTCCTATGGCTTTGTGACGAGGCCTCTTTATGAAGAGGCATTGAACTCTCCACCCCCAATACTGTGACTGGAGTAATATTATTACTTCGCCTTTCCTCATGGTGGTCCTGCAGACTAGGAAAAGAATGGACATCTCTATTCACAGAGCAAGAGAAATAATATAACATGCCAGCATATAAAAATCTCGGTCAAGTCTAGAGAAAATGTTGTAGTCTAGATAAAGCTACTTGTGGACTATTTTATATTAAAGTACCTTTTTATTTATTTTTATAAAATATGAATTTCATTATAGGAACTAGGCTTTACAACAATTGTGGGAGGTGGTGAGGAAGGAGAAGTCCAAAAAGGATCAGAGAAACATCACTAACCATCCCTGATATTGTCAACACGTCAGAATTTGCAGGAAGCTAGGCACGTTCAGCTATTAAAGTGCAAACACAAAGAGGCTCAAAATATCCTTTTCAAATATGCTTGTGCACTTCATAGCGTAACAGCCACACAATTCAAATGTTGGTTGTGGCATGAATGAACATAACAGGGCTAACAAATTCTTTGTGTTTTTCATGGTGCTC
>NW_006298058.1:1109198-1111946 GCF_000327345.1 Myotis davidii | reverse complement strand
ACACACACACACACACACACACACACGAAATCCAGGTTATGATTCTACAATGAGAATACTTTGCTTTAAATGATCTTTTCTTCCTACTTGGGCCCTCACAACGAGGCCTAAAACTTTGTTTCTTTACAGGGTGAGAAAAACTCACCCAAGGAAGGCTTCCAGCTTCCTACAAAGGACAGATCTGCAAGATCAAATCTTAAAACCATGGGGAAATTCCAAATTCAGACACCTGAGCTCTTTTGAGCAACTGAGTCAAAACACAGACAGAATGGTTTGGCCTTTCGGAATCCAGTTTCACCAGAGAAGGCATCTCAACCTCAGGGTGTGTGTGTGTGTGCACGTGTGCGCGTGCACGTGTGTTGGGAGTTGGGCCTGAAGGGCAGTGAAGGAAGTGAAAGTTTGTTTTTACTCTCACACCCTCCTCTTTCTCCTTCTGAGAGAGAAAGGGCGAGGGGAGTGGGAAGCCCCGAGAAAGAATATATTCAGCATTAGCCTGGAAGTGACCCCTCCACAGGCGGGTGGAGGTGGGACCCTAGCAGTGGGCTCATTGCGAAGCTACCCTGTGAGTCTGCCACCTTCAAGGCTCCCTGAGGGAGGGAGTGGGGCGACACAGAGTTCATTTCCAGACTCCAGGACTTTCCACGGGAGACCCAACTTAGGGCCTATTCTCAACACCAAGTATTTTAACAAAGTTCCTATTAGGGTAATTCCAAGGAATTCCAAGCTTTCAGTGAGGAAAGACTATGAGAAACTGCCAACATTTAATGTGTGAAAAACCTGCACCTTTATTTTCCTATGGAAAGAAATGTTCACCCACCCAGACCCAGAGACAGATCACTCTATTTTAAAATTAACCAGAGTCCCCAGCAAACACAGCGCCCTGAGTCCTGGCTTTACTTAGAATCTCATCACAGTTGAACAGGAAAGAAGCAGCTTAACTTCCCGCCACGTGCACCTGCCAGAATCAGACAATGCTTGCCTTGGAAGAGCCGCCCCTGAGCCCTGGGGTTTAGAGGAAAATGGCTCTGGGGGGAAAAGCTACCTCCTCCGTGCTGACCCGGGGCTAACAGGCATCTATAGGCTCAAGAATAAGCCCCTGGATGCCAGGAATTGCTTCTAAGCGCTGTTTGCGCCCTGTGGTGGCTCTAGTATTAGTCCCCCTGATACTTAACTTCGACAGACTGTACCCCGAGTCACAGACCTCCATTCTCAGCCTAGACCTTCACAAATTTGCTTTTTTATATTCACCTTTCACAGAGCACAACTGTGAGCCCCAGATGTGAAAGCCAGTCAGGATTTCAAACACCCTATCCCATTGTGTGACTATGTACATTGTATGTATGTATGCATTTCTCTGCTTGGGGTTTGGCGGACACAGGAAATAACCCAGTGTGATATTCTCCCTTTACCTACAATTGTTTTTCTTTCTCCAGCCAGATTCTCAGAATCTGTGTGGCTGAAAACATTTATCAGGGATAGTCCACTGGTCCCCCCCTTACCTGTGGGGATACATTCCAAGACCCTCAGTGGGTCCCTAAAATCTCAGATAGTTCTAAACCCTATATATATACTTATGTTTTTTCCTATACATACAACTATGATAAAGTTTAATTTATAAATTAGGTGCAGTAAGAGATTAAAAACAATAACTAATAATAGAATAATTATAACAATAAAATGTAGTAAGTTATGTGAATGGGGGTCATCCTATATAATAAAAGAGAAATATGTAAATTGACTGTCCCTTTGCTACGCTCACCAGCCAATCAGGATGAATATGCAAATAAACCTGACAAAGATGGTGGGCTAATTTGCATACAAAGGTGCTGGGCAGAGAGCAGAAGCGAGAGAGCTGGCAGCCTGGGGAGACGTGGCTCCCTCAGTTGCTCCTTTGGTCGCTCCCTTGGGGGGACATGGCTCCCTTGGTCGCTCCCAGTGCAGAGAGCACCAGGAATTTTGGAAATAGTAGTTCTTATGGCAGCCCCAGGACCGGAAGCGGAAGCCCAGAGCACGTGGGGGCACCAGGAATGCTGAGAATTGTAGCTCTGGTGGCAGACAGATCTCCTAGACACTAGAGCAAAGTCAACCTGCAGCAAGTTACTGTTGCAGTGGGGTATGGAGGGAAAGCAAAGATGAGAGACATAAGTAAAATCAGAGTGTCTAGAAAGAATTAAAAGGAAGATATCCTAAAACTTCTAGGAAATCTCCACCAATAAAGCAAAGAAAAAAAAATGCCTCTATTATTCTCTGAGCAACAAACCAAACTGGGTAGGGATCTCAGACAATTCGCTCATATGATTGCAAAGACAGACAGAAACTCCCAGATTGGAGAGGAGTCCTCCTCTGAGGACTCCCAGATTGGAGAGGATGCAGGTCAGGCTGAGGGATCCCCACACACCCCCAGTGCACAAATGTCATGCACCGGGACTCTAGTAGTGAATAATAGGCAACATTTATCAAATACATTTATTGAGAATTTACTACAGACACTGCACTGAGAACTTCATCTCCAATATTTAATTTCTTACCACCATTCTATGAGAGAGGCATTATTGTTTTATCTACATATACATAAGTGATTTTCAACCTTTTCATTTCATGGCAGACATTAATGACTAAAATTCTGTAGCACACCCAAAAATATATGTTTTGCTGATCTGACAACAAAATAGATATAAGTTTGATTCATTCACAGTGGAAGGCTATTGTTGTGTTGGCTATTGTCATTATTTTATTTGACAACAATTT
>NW_006298058.1:1090597-1100912 GCF_000327345.1 Myotis davidii | reverse complement strand
CCCAGTGCACGAATCTTCATGCATGCACTGGGCCCCTAGTTATTAAATAAAATAAAGGTGACTTGAACACAAGCACTGCGATCCCTCGCCAGGTGATCTGATACCTGGGTCAGCCAGCCACTAAGTGAATAACAGGTGGGGAGCTACTGCAGGTGGATACACTGGACCATGGGATGATTCAGTCTTGGGTGGGACAGACTCGGAGTGAGGCACAATTTCCAACATTTAAATTGTTTTTTCACTTAATGTTTTCAGACTGCAGTTGATCGTGGGTAACTGAGACCACAGAAAGCAAATCCACAGGTAAGGGGAGGACTACTATGCTCACCACCAGAGTTCTTCAGAGAGTGATGCACAGGCACTGGGGAGCATTCTCCCCAGTGGGACCACCACTCAGCTTCTCTGTGCTACCTTGTGTGGTCCCCGAAGGAAGAGCCTGAAGGAGTCAGGAAGCGGGGCCTGACCCAGGTCAGAGCATAGCAGAAATCAGGATACTAGGGCACAGGGGAGACATAGGGTATGTGTCCAAGCCATCTGTCCAGACTCCTATGTTATCTGCCCTTCCTCAAGAACGGTCATGAACTGGAGGTGGGGAGGGGGCTATTCTCAGGAAGCCTGAATAAGTCACTACCTAAGCTTCCTGGCCACCCTGACCTCACCTGGCATTTGGGGCGGGGGGAAGATATATATTTTAGCTCCCATGTTCTCTTAAGTAAGATTTTGGTCTGAGCTAATTTTAATTCTCAGCTTAAAACTAAGAAGACGTAAGTAGGTGGGAACTCAGTGAGACAAGGGTCTTGGGACTGTGTGAGGGAACCAGAGGCTCAGTCCGATCCAGGTCTGAAGGGAGAGGAAGACAAGGAGAAAGGAGAAGGTCCTGTATCCTATCTGGGCTACACTCCCAGGTCTGGGGGATCTGCGTGAACCCGTTCTGCTCAGCTCAGGGGAATTCTGAGTGTGGTTCCAGGCCCTCCCCTCCGCGCAGATCCACCTTCCCTCGAGAACAGGCTTGTCGCTTCTTGCCAGCCATTTCTCTAAAGAATGAGAGCTTCCTTTTCATTTCCTCACGGACCCAGGTTTCAAAAAGCTATTAGAAAAACAGGTAGAGACTGAGGGGCCTCTCCAAAATGGCATGCTCTTTAACCCTCTGTTCTGGCAGAACTGCAGTCTCCACGTGAGTGACTACCCCAGCCTTCCTTCTCCTGCCACCAACACCATGGTACCTCACTCCACTCACACCATCTTTGAAAACCATTTTTTCTGACCATCTTGGTTAAATATTTTTACCTGTACCCAAACCTCTTTGCTCTGGCCAGTCCAAATTTTACAGTCCCTGGGCCCTGGGCCTTTCTCCTCTAGAGGACAAGCATCCTTGTCCAGGTAACTCAGTTGGTTACAGCGTCATCCCCATACCTCAAGGTTGGGGGTTCGAGCCCCCCCATGGGGCACATACAAAAATCAACCAATGAATGCATACATAAGTGAACAACAAATCGATGATTTTGTTTCTCTCTCTCTCTCTCTCTCTCTCTCTCTCTCTTTCTCTCAAATCAATCAATAAATAAAAATAAAGGACTAGCATCTGTTTTCTCCTACCTATGACCTGTAGTTATTCTCCACTGGCACAACTCCTATACCTCAATTCCTAGCCCTTGCTGGCAGCTCTCGGTATCCCCTCAACCCGAAGGAGGCTCACAGGCCACGCTCTGTGACTGAGAGCAGCAGGATCACAGACCAGGCTCTGGGACTGAGAGCAGCAGGAGTGTGAGCCGAAATGTTCCAGTGCTCACACACACACACACACACACACACACACACACTCCAAATCCTCATACTGCCAATCATTCATATAAAAATGTAAAACTTGAGCCTTTATAAAGCACCATTGAGTCAGTTCCTTCTGGAAAATACACCCCCCCACCCCCACCTCAATACGCTCTATTTCTACATCAAACTTGGTAGCTGTGATACATTTCCTAAGGTTTCTATTCAGAACATCTTAATTCCGGCAGTGGGAAGACAGGCACAGATATAAAACTCATCAAATGAATTCCCCTACTAGGGCTTTTCATTTTTGAAGCTTTCCCTTTTCTTTCTATGAACCTCAGCCTCCACAGTCTGACCATGTTTTCCTCATGGAAAGAAAGCTAGTTTACTTCTCATGCACTGAGAAGAGCTGAAGTTTCTACTGTCCAAGCTGGGCGGGCTCCTGAGGCAGATCAACAATGCTGTGAGTGGGGATGAAGTCAGGAAGGAACAAGAGGGAACATGCCAAACCTCCCTTATGCTTTGAAAAGGCGATCCAGACCGGTTCAGAAGCAGCCGTGCGTGTTTTCAGAGACTCAACCAAAGTGCTGTGGCAGAACCAAAAGGAGAGGAGGCTTTTATTTTTCCCAAAGGAGGGAAAGCAGGTTTGTGGGTTTTTGGTTTGTTTAGGTTTGGTTTCAGAGAAAGTTCTTAACTGGAAGCACTTAGATTCTAATCTTTGTAGCATTTGCAAATTAGAGTCCCACATACTTGCTTAATTCACAATCCAGCAAGGTAAGGACAGATTACACCTAACCTGGAGACATGCTGTATAGTCATAGAAAAATGCTTCTGCCCGGGCCGGGTGGCTCCGTTGGTTGGAGTGTTGTCCCGTACAACCAAAAGGTTGCGGGTTCGATCTCAGTTGGGGCGAGTACAGGAAGCAACCAACCAGTCGATATTTCTCTCTCTCCCTTCCTCTCTCTTTAAAATCAGTAAGCATACCCTCAGTGAGGAATCTTAAAAAATGCTTCCTGCCTTTGTACAGAAAATAAGATGTTCCAGAGTAAAGAAAAACAATTTAATTATCACCAAACCAGGCTTAACTGCTGGGGGCAATCATTCTCTGTGCCGAAGCACAATTTAACTTCAAAGAAACCACGTGACCCGGAACCCTCTCCTGCTCTCACTTGGCAATAAATGGCCAGGAACAGCTCAGTCCAGGTGAGCGGCCCAGGTAGCCAGGAAGGCATTGCATAGCAGATGAGAGACCCCAGGGAGAGGCAGCAACACCCCCGCCCATCACCCCACTTCTGTACCTCGCTCTTGTCTGTTGCACTGCAGGTTCCCTGACAGCAGAAACTCAGGAAGCCGCCTTCCTTTCTGGGCCGCTCTACAGGGGGACACACAGATGGCTCCATGTGCAGACCCGCAGGCGGACATCAGCAGTCACCTGCCTGGCCCGCGGGCTGCAGGACCTGCCCCGTCCACGCTCAGCTGGCCTTCAGCTGAGCCCATCCTTCTCCGAGCTGGCCTGGCACACCCCTGTCGGAGGAGGCCCAGGGTTTGAAGAGTGATTCACATAGAAAATACCGGTTTTTCATTGCTATGCAAATGAACCAGGGTGGGGTTTAGCTAAATCCGGATGTGGGCACCAAAAAAGAGGGCAAGAATGTGCCTCTTTCTCAAATATCTCATTTGGCCAAATGGGCTCAGGCCATACACCACTCATGAAAGAAAACTCGAGTCGAATGGAGTGGGTCAGGGCCATCTAAAGTTCACTAGCACACATTTGGGCAGTTAACAGTCACATGCACTTTCATATTTAAAAGAGACAGATCTTTACTTAGTTCATATCAAAATTTATTATCGCGAGGCAAAGCCCAAACCGCCAACAGTCTCAACATCAGTGTTTAGTAAAATGCTTCATCTGATAGGCCGTGCAGTCATGGGATGTCTCACCTGTGGCCATATCTGCCTCACAACCCACCAGGCTGGAAGGTCTAGAACAGAGATGGCGAACCTATGACACGCGTGTCAGAGGTGACACGTGAACTCATTTTTTTGGTTGATTTTTCTTTGTTAAATGGCATTTAAATATATAAAATAAATATCAAAAATATAAGTCTTTGTTTTACTATGGCTGCAGATATCAAAAAAATTTCTATATGTGACGCGGCACCAGAGTTAAGTTAGGGTTTTCAAAATGCTGACACACCGAGCTCAGAAGGTTCACCATCACTGGTCTAGAACAACTGCATAAAGAGGCTATGACATCGAGATGCTTAGCCACCCCGAAGGCCACGCCCCACCGCCTGACAGCACCACCTGTGCCACGCATCCCACCCACCAGTCTCAGAACCATCTCCAAAGAGCACGTGCTGGTGTGAAAGGGTGGCTCGGGGTTAGGAACCTGGGTCCCAGACTCACTCTGGCGCTCACAACCTCTGAGGTTGATCCAAGTCACATCAGTTCTCGGAGGCTCAGCTTGCTCAGCTATAAAATGAGCGAGTGGAATGCTACCTACTGGCCTTCCCAGCATTTCCACAGCTTATACAAATAAGTCAAAACTGAACAACACCCAGCATTCAAGGTGCCAGTGGGACTTGCATGGTCTCCACTGCCGTGTTCAGCCAACCTTAGCAGGGGGCGGTCTGAATGTCCGGCCTGAGCTAGGAGCAGCCAGGAGCTTCCAGGGGGCTCTGTGTGGAAGCTGGTGGATTTGACTGTTGATATCACACTTCAAATTGACTAGCACAAAATGGAAAAAGGAGAGAGTTTAAGTCAAATATAAATAAATGATTTTTTCTTTAAGTTGAAAACAGATGAAAAGGCAAAGGATAGATTTCTCATAGCGTCACTGGGTAAAACCCAAATCAGGGATGATGACACGTGGATCCCATTTCAGATATTATTGCATCAATTTATACCCTTTATTGTGGTTGAGAGTAAACATTTTAGTGACCAGAGAGTGGACACTCTGAACACATGAGACCCAATGACAGTGTTGAGAACCGGGGAAAAATAAGTAAGAAAAGAAATACCAGCATTCAGCTTTTGGGTTGAAACAAGAACACAGGATTGCATGTTTGGATAACAGGCAGAAGAACCTGGGTGGGGTCACAGATCCTCAGGAGCCTGTACATTTCCCACATGTGGGGTCTTCACAGTGTGCCAGCGGCCCTTTGGGGACAGTCACTGAGGGAGAGGGGAAAGCCAGCTTAGGTAAAAGCCCCCTTACCCCAGCCAAAGGAAGCTTCTGCATAAAATTAGTGTTTAAACAAAAGCTAAAAATATTCTATCACTCTTCTGCCTAAAATCCTTTGCACTATACTAAGAAAAAAAAATCCCAACTCCTTACTGTAGCTTACTAGGCCCAGCCACCTCTCCTACGTCACCTGGGTCCTTAAACAGACAAGCCCCTTCCTGTTGGGGTCCTGCACTTCCATGCTCGCTGGGCCGTGCATTAGGGGACTGGCTCATTCTCCTGTCATCCTCTTTATTTCCTTCATGGCACTTATCTCAATCTGCAATCATCTGGATATCTGTTTTCTCCCCCGCCTCCCACATCAGATGCTAAGCTGTCAGTCTTGCCCAGTGCTACATTCCCAGCGCCAAGCGCTGGACCGGCCCAAACCAGTGACTGAGTAAATGAACGAGTGAATGATAGTTCCTTAATTCTAAATCCCATGATCATACGTAGCTGTACCATCTTCACACGAAGAGAAATTACTCCGTTTTCAATTTTAATAATTCAAGAAGCAGTTTTACTTACTTAATTCTCCAAACTACAGTCTGAGGCCTTTTCATGGGTTATTTAAAAAGCACTGGTTCTGGACCTGTTTGCCCCAAAGTGAGTAATTGTGGACAAGTGAACTCCCTGGCTCCAGAGTCCTTCCCCTTAAAGCCAGTAGTTTTCTGTAGCAGCCGTAAGGCCCCTCACATCTTGAACGACCTACAATATTTAATACTCTGGTTGGAAGATGCTGATTCTTTCTCGCAAAACGTTTTGTGACAGGTTTCCATTGGACAGTAGTTGACCCTTGAACCACACAGGTTTGAACTGCATGGGCCCACTTATAGGTAACTTTTTTTCAATAAATACTGTAAACGTATTTTCCCTTCCTTGTGATTTCTTTAATAACATTCTTTTCCTCTAGCTTACTTTATTGTAAGAATACAATATAGAATACATATAACATAAAAAATATGTGTTAATCAACTGTTATCCAGTCAATAGTAGGCTACTAGTAGTTAAGTTTTGGGGGAGTCAAAAGTTACACACGGATTTTTCAATTTCACAGGGCTTGGTGCCCTCACCCCTGCGTTGTTCAAGGGCCCAGCGTAGTTGCTTCCATGTGTGGAGCCTCTGGTACATGCCAGGTACTGGGTTAGGTGCCTCTCATACCCTCTCCCACCTGCACACCACCGGGCTACAGAAATGCAAGCTTCCTTAGGTCAAGTGACTTTCCCAAGGCCACACAAAGAGGAAGTGGTAGAACGAATTCCTGAAATTACATCTGTCTGAAACAAAGGCCGGATTCCTCCCATCTTACCACCGCCCTTCACAGGAGCAGGCCTATGAAAGACAGTAGGACTAGCTTTGATAGGTGTCAGGCAGGTAAGAGAGACAGGTGTGAGTTGGAGAGCGTGGGGTCCATGGGACACCTGAGAACCTGTACACCCTTCTGAATGGAACAGCTGCTCTAACACAAGTTTTGACAAAGGAATTTGAGCCCAGTGTTTCCTGGTCATCTGATTTCTTGCTTCATAATGTAAAAAAATTAGAAATTTATGTAATACCCTGATTCTACAAGGTTTTGGTGGCTTATCAAAATTTGCAGAAACCATTGGGCAGACCTTTCTGGAAAACCTGGCCCCAGGCCTGGTGTCTTTGATCTATAGTTTTCTGGCACAAGAGATTTACCTATGAGAGTTGCCCAATCTGTCCCTTCAAGTACAGTGAGAACTTTCCCAATCGCACATAAAAATATTGGCAACAGATCCGGGCCACAGAAGCAAGGGAGTAAGTGTGTTTGGGGTTTATCATGCAAAACATGTGAGCAACACCATTTTGTGAACGGAGATCTATGGACGCCGCTCATGCCTTCTCTGGGGTGAATTCTAAAGGTCTGCTCACGAGGGCAGGTTTCTGAAGAAGGAATCTGACTGAGGCACGCAGCTTTCCGCCTCTAGTGCCAGGAAGACGGTTGCTTAATAAGCACATTCCTGACGGGCCAGCTCCAGGCCTGACTTCAGAGGTACCGCAAACAAGTAGCAAAACGGACTGCTGTTCCAACCTCCTCAGTTTCGTCAAGTCCCTGCTTTGGAGTAACGTTGGAATGGCAGAAACCGTAGGCATTGTGAAAAAGAGCGGGAGGCTACAGAGGCAAGAAGGAAATCATTCCCTGAGTGATCATATTGTTTGGAAATCCATTTTCATAAAATGAACAAGATTTCAAAGCAAACACCTCAGGCATGCTATCAAAATGCCTCAGGCTGCGTCAGAATTGCGCTGTCCAAATCCCTTGTTGCCCAAAGAACCAAGTCTCTAGGGACCTCTGAGCCTTAGTTTCCTTATTTATATGGATTCATTTGTATGGTTTTATTAAAGGGCTGTCTGAGAAAATTTGTGAGGAAGTTTCCGGCATATAGGAAGTAATAATACTCATGGGCAATCTAGTCGTTGTAACTATATTCACTTGGGCAGGACTACTTAAATTATGGCTTTTCTCGTTTTTGTACGTCACAGGCACTACTCTACCCTTTTTCCTCTAAGCATAGTTATTCATCATTATTTTATAGGTTTACTAACTAATGTCAAGCATATATGTTTATTCACAAAATACCACATCAGTGACATTTACTTTACATGTATTCCCTTTTGCAACTATTTGCAATTAACTGCAGAACTGAGATACTTTATGAAGTAGAAAAAGACTGTATCTGGGGAAAACGTGAAGTTTTCATAGTAGCTGTTGAGAAAGAGAAAGGAATAAAAGCCTAATCACAGTAAAAATATGTACTGATTGGTGCAAAATAAATGTACATATCAAATCTACTCCACTTGTGGTTCTGATGCATTCTGTGCATCTGAATTAAAAAGTAGTTGGAGTTTAAAATAATGTCTGACACTTTCTTCCTAGATTCTGAATTATAAAGGTATTGCTTCTTTTCTTTCAAAAGGCATCCTATGATTCTATTTAACTTGTCTTGCTGTAGAAAAATAAAGTATTTCAAATAGAAATATTCTGTGTATTAAAGTTTGTTTTCATTAGGAAACTGAATCATAGTTATATAGTTATATACTTAATATGAAAGCTTAAGTACCCTTTATCCAAAACTGATTTTGGTAACTTGGCAAAGGAGGAAGTTTTGCTGTAAACTTGAACCTGAAGTAAATGTTTTATACAATGGGGAAGAAGATACCCAACAGCCTGGGAAGGTGAATTTACTGCTTTTGTTGAAAATTTCAGGCAGCTTAAATATATCTGATCAAAACACACCTGCTACAACCCCAAACAGCATTTATTTAGAAAAGCGGATCCTGACTGGAATGAACTGGTTGAGGGAAGATTCACGGCTGGAAATGAAACTACTAATGTCATCAGAGTGACTGCTCCAGGGAAGACAGACAAAAAGAGAATCCCCTTCCTCCGTGAGAAACAACCATCAGCGCACAAATATGCTTCCTGACTGGTGTGTGAGATGAAGGAAGTCCCTGTCGCTGCCTACCTGGCAACTGCTGGTCTCCATGGGAAGAATACACATTACACTCCAGGGCAACTGTTTCTTACAACTAGTTTCTGAATGTTAAAGCATTATACTAGTATATATGACAAACATAGAAGTAGTAGAGAAGTCCAGAAATTAAAAAATAAAAGCTTTTGTCCTCACTAGCTCATTAATCCTTCACTCCCGTTTAAAAGGCATCGTTCTAGAAATGTTGAATGTATAGATGAGGACACAGAAAATAATGGATATGCTCTTCATTCAAATAGGATTCAGCCTTTTTAAAATAAAAGCAATCATACTATCTATGCTGCTAATTTGTGTTGCTTATTTAACATAACTTGGTTATGTGTCCATGCCTGCACGTAGCATCTATTTCATATATTGTCATAACTGCAGGGACCTGTATTTTCTGAATGTGCCACAACATACTCTCAAACATTCAGTGACAGAATAAATTGGTAAGACTTTTTGAGAGAAAATTGGGCCCTACCACTCAACACTAGTAATCCCAATAAACTAGTAGTGACAGACTAGTAATTTGACAGCTAGAAATTTGTCCTTCAGATTAGCTGACATGTGCACAGTTACACAGAAGGTCATTGCAGCTGTGTTTATAATGGGGAGAAAAAAGAAGCAATCAAAAGAATAATTAAAAGAGGTCAAGTTAAGATATTATGGGGCGACTACTATAATTGCTCTGAAAGGACAATAGTTTTAAATCAGTTTGTGCTGTTCTCACCATCATAAACACAGACACATGCATGTGCACGCGCACGCGCGCACACACACACACACACACACACACACACAGAGGTGCTCACACTCCACAGAGGAGAAACAGAAAATTGTCCTTAATGAGGCCATTTGCCGGAGTTGATTTCTTCTGCAGGCTTAAAACTGAAAGAGGATTCAAATGAAGTTACAGGTAAAGATGAAGAGAGCCCATGCAACCTTTCCTTGAGCAAAATTCAAACAGGTGATAGATTTTTTTAAATTGTCCCTTTGGAACAGAACACATGCCCTTTCCTAATGACTGCAACAACCGCGTGCACTGACATCCACGTGACATCCTCAGGGGTATTTACAAACATTCTTAGTGCAAAGACCAAACATACCCAACAGTTCATCTGAATCTCTGTTTCCCCAGCAATTCTGAAACACGCGCGGGACAGCAGCCTGCTTTGCTTCTAAGTGACAAGTAGTAAGGCCAAAGAAAGTCCTGTTTGGACAGCTTACACTGCCACCAGACGGACCCATCACAGTATCTCTGGGGTGGGCCTTTGCTCCCTCCCTTCCTGTGCGATCCCAGTTGAGCACAGAGCATGGCAACCAGGCGGTGTGCGCCCACAGCTCTGAGGACAGTCCCACCATTGGGTTTCTAGGGGCCAATGTGATCACCTGCACTTACTAACCTAGAAAAACTGCTCGTGGGAAACACCCCCATCGCCTCTGTTGCTTAATCATGAGCAAGTGGACAGGAGCGGAGGTGAAGAGTACCCTGAACTGGCACACGGGGGGGCAGTGGCACCGCCATCCAGAACCTAGGCCTGTAAGCGGCCACTAGCGCTGCCACCTGCCTTTACCAGGACTGACCACTCAGGCCATCGCACAAGTCAGCGGGACATTGCTTTCTGTGAGATCTCTAGAGGAGGATTTCTCTGAATCTGTGATATTTCCCTTCTGCCTTGTCATTCATATAAATAAGTAGTTCAAAATTCTTTCAGCCTGTAAGTCTGTTGTCTGATGCCAAAGCAAGAGAGCTCCTGCCATTAGGATAAAGCTCACCCCTATCTCTATCCTTTGTCCATCCCTGCTCCCTTCCTGAATGAGATTG
>NW_006298058.1:1072236-1090528 GCF_000327345.1 Myotis davidii | reverse complement strand
CTCTTTCCACCACAGCCCAGGGGTCCCAAGGCCTCCAGCTGCCCAGATGGCACGACTGTCAACAGAGATCAAGGAGAATTTGCCATATAGGTTCATAGCAGATAGATTTAGTAACCCCAGAATCCTGCCTACCTTGACATTACACCTCCAGAAAAAAACAAAAATCTGTCTCCCCATATTGTCTCTCATGAATGGTTAGAAGTTAAAAGCAAAGTTAGGAAGTTTATGAAAAGGACATCGATATTGGAATGACTTCCAAGGAAATTCTGCCCTGAAATACGAAATGGCCAGATTCACAGGCATGTGGATCATAGTGCTTCAGTGTTCAAAACACCAAGTCCCCAACTCAGGCAGCCTGAGGAATTTTAGCTTCCACTAAATCCCCTCTTTACCTGCTTAAAAATAGGTTGGGGCGAGGGGTGACGTCAAGCTTGATTACCGGCAGGGGAAAGCCCCTCCAGACTCTTAGAGGCCACAAGTCTGAAGAGAAGAGTGAGGACAAGTCTGGGATGGCACCATTTACCAGAATGACTTTTTTAAAATAGATTTTTGCAAACTACTTCCCATCAGTTTCAAAACAGGAGTGTTTCTGATCATATTAAATTCATAAATAGCAATGAAAAAGCTGAGTTGTGAACAACTTCTAGAAAGAGATTCCCTATTGCATGTAAAAATAATAATAAAATTAAAGAAAGGAAGGAAGGAAGGAAGAAGGAAAGAAAGAAAGAAAGAAAGAAAGAAAGAAAGAAAGAAAGAGAAAGATCGAGCTTCCCTCCCTCTCAGAGGAACTCGGCCCTGCCTGCCCAGGAGGAAGCATATTTCCAGTGCCTCTCCTTCTGAAAAAAATAATTTTCATGGGAATGCCAAAGTTTTTAAAAGAAAAAAATTAGTGCAAAATAATGTGTCTGTAATATTTAGAGATCACTAATTCTGTTGCTCAAAGGCTTTTTATATTTCAATGCTACATTTTATTTGGAATTTGAGTAAACCTACATATATTCTTCACTGGGAAATCTGTGCAACTAGTAAGTGATGGAGGCAGGACTTGAATCCAAAAATTTGGTCCTTGGATCACTGTGCACCCAGTGCTTATGATGCAACAGACCTTCACTAAACCCCGCTAGGCACAAAGCAGATTTTAGATGCAATCACCACTTCTTAATCGACAGATCATTTCTGAACAATACAACAATTAAGCGTAATAAAAAGCTTTATTGGAACTTCTAAAACATGGTGTGTGGGTAAAGAAAATAAATGTGTGAGAACATTCATTGGCGATTTTGAACCTATTTGGGATGCTGGCATCCTACAGCTAATTCGATTTCATGACTCTTTTCTACTTTAAACTTGCTGCTTTGTGGTTCATATTTGGAATATCAACTTTGAATGAAATAAATATTTGCTTTCAGACTCATAGATTTTGCCCTTGAGGTAACTAGTGCTCCAGACCAGGCTGGGAACTGGAGTCTCTGCCACAGGCGGATGCCATTCACCTCACCCACCACATTTCAATAATGTACACAGAACCCAGGACAGGGTGAGGTCAGCCTCCGCAGCTCGGAGATCAGAACACCTTAAAATCCCACCCAATAAGCCGACCCAGTGCTCCTGCTAGGACCCTTCTCCCAGGAGTGTGGAATCTGAACAATTCTGACCAGACTGGTGTGGAAAACTTGGAAAACTTGAAAAACTCATCAGGAAAATCCTGGAATTAATAGAGTACTTTTCCCTGGCTAGAAGCACTGCTGCTAAAAATAACACAATGAAAAACATATTTCTTTCGTACATACAATGGACATAGACTATAATTACAGGCTGTTTAGATCTGGGATGTAGACAAGGAGGGGAGGTGTCAAGGTCTAGAATATAAAAGGAAAAAGGCAGTGTGGCCAGCCCCTTGCTTCCTGTTGCAAGTCCCACAGCCCTTGGTGCCTCGTTTCCTGCTCAGGATTCCAGTAACAGGTAAACCTGACTCTTCTTGCAGAACCAAGAGACATCAGAGGCAGGTAAGAGTTAAAATTGTATGTCTGTAAAGTAACCGGAGCTCCTCTCAATTGGTGCCAGTAAAAAGGAAAGTAATCCCACTTCCAAAACCTTCCCAGAGAAAGTGTCACAGACATAATTAATGTAAAGCCACCACTATCCTGGCTCCTTTGAAACACTTAATATTTTGCTTTTTAATTAATTTATAGAAATAATCATTGCTGCTGGGAGTTATTTCAGTGACACATTGATTTTTTTTTTCTAGACCTCTAAAATGGAAAAAAAAATAACAAGAAAATGTAGCAGGGCTGTGTATTGTGTTGCATAGTTCAATGTTCCTCTGAGCCACAGTTTTTCATCCGTAAAGGAGGAATAAAACGATTCTGCTAATTTTACTGGGCTGATGCAATTAGAAGAAAAAGTAAAGGATGTGAAAACACTTTATAAATAGTCCAGTGCCCCATGAGTAGTGAATAAAAACAATCGTTACCATATGGAGCATGAATGTTGAGAACTGCACTACAAAGATATTGTCATTTCATCCTCACAACACCACTATCATCACCCCTATTTTTTGAGGCGAAAACTGAGGCTTAAAGACATTATTTTACTTTCCCAAAGTTATCCAGGTAGTAAGTGGTGAAGCCAGGACTCAAAACCCAGGCATTCTGATTGATTGAGTTCTTTTGTCACTCAACTGTGCTGCAATCACTGTGGTAACACAACAATCTAATATGAGTATCAATTAATCCACATTATCTGACTACAACCTTCAGGAGGTTTGCAGTTATTACCTACTCGAAAGTTTTAAAAATATTTTACTGCCTGCCCATTTGCCCCTAAATAGTTTGGGTTTCAAAAACCCCAATTCCCTTTTCACAGGTACCTTTAAATGCTTCTTAACTCTGTGCTTTAACCTTACCCAGTGTGTGAAAAGAAGCAAATATGTTTTTCGTTTCTTTGTAAGCTTGGTCGGCCTAACTCCTCACATCACGGCCTGATGTCCCCAAACTAACCCCTTTACGTCAACTATGCAGGTGAGTGATTTTTATCACATCCATTTCACTGGTAAGACTGTTTACTCGGTCTTACTAGTAACTGATGCAAACAAAACCCATACCACCACCGAAGCGAGGTCTCCTTTCTAAAGCAATGCTTGGAAAACTACCTTCACCAACCATTGCCTACACCCTAGAAACCTTTATCTGCATTTTCAGAATTTATAAGTACTGCTTCCCTCAAGTCCCAAAACTGTGATGTCTCAAACAGGATATTTTTCTGTATAAAATGCTTCTCTGAGAAAAGTCTACAGGCACACACCAAAAAAGTGCAGCAGTCATAAACCTGACTGTTTTTGTAACATTCCCTGGGTTTTATCTTTAGCATTTTAGAACTTGAAAATACAGAATACATGCAGTTCCAATTCTGGTCTGCTCTAAGAGTTTTTTAAAAATCTGAAAATAATCCACAAATACACATAGTATCTCAAGTCTCAGATCGTCCTTCTAACCTTTATCTAAGGCATTTTTAGAGCATTATTTACAGGGTAAAATCAGCATAATGCATAATGCACCACTTGTTTTTCAGCTCTATTCAAAAATCTCAGTTCTTTCAATTAAAAAAAAAAAAACCCTGAAAAAAATAGCCCCGAAGCACAACCATTCCATTTAGAGAACAATGCAGAGAAAAAGACCTCAATGCTACAAACAATGTTTGGCAATAACTCGGAAGAAAAAATGCATATTTACCTGTACTCTGAGCTCCACAGGTGAGGCAGCAGTTACAGTAGAAAAGCTAATGCTTTTTCTGGAAGTCCTTAAAGGATTCGGGGGTCATCCTTCGGAGCTGTCAGGTAAAGCCCCCTCCATGTCTCTCTACTGTTTTCTTTTGCCGTTTTTCCCCCAGTGAAACTCTTGTCATTTGCATAAAACCTACTTCTAGCCTATAGGACTTTTTGAGTAGCTACTTGTTAAATTGGCTGTCTTGACATGCTCTTTCAAGCATGACATCACAAATCTCCATGGAAACCCTAACCCCACTTTTCTATGTGCCAACATTACCTGTCAGGCAAAGACTTAAACAATCGTCTGAAATTGTTCATTAATGAAACCTTTTTAGGGGCTTTGGATCTCTGCACAGTATAATTTGTGCTGTCGGCAAAAACTTAGCCAAGAATGATGGCTTCATTTTTCAAAGCCTGAGCTGTTTTGTAGAAAACAATGATCAAAATTATAGGCATTCGTTAATCTGCCCCTCCCTGTCTAACAATGCACTTAATCGGTTGAAGAAAAACCTACAGTGGCACATGTGCCTCTCTCTGAGGGATAAAGTTACGCTGAAAATGTAGGTTCTGAAAAACCTTCAATCAATACTCCTAAGGCTTTCTACTCTGCTCTCCAGTAACCCCTTCCTACTTTGACCAGTAAAACTTGCAAAACAGGTTCCTTGCTGAAATGAGTGTGTGCATTTTCCCTTGGCCTCTGGCTAGCAGAGGTAGCAGGAGAAGGTGTTGAGAATTTTTTAACTCTTTCCTAACATACGTCTTTCGCATGTTTGCCCTAGCTTGCATAAATTACGAGAATAACATCGAAATCAGTGTTCTTAACTTTTCTTGGAAATGGTCAGCAGGCTCTATCATATTCAGTCCTTCCTCATTCACTTTTCGCTGCCCCAGATGAGATAGGATCCCTGATGTCTGCATAAAGCTTTAGGCATGTTTCTGCCAAATTTGTGCCCAACCCTTGTTGGTGACCCTGGGGCTCAGTCCTCTTCCTCTCGCCTCTAAATTTACTGCGGACACACCCAAGTCCAAGACTGCTTACCTGGAAGCCCCAGAAAGGTTGGAATGCGACTTGTTCCAAACCCATGAGAGTTTATAATGATGTTATCAAAGGGCTAGCAAACGCTGCAGCAGAGAGCTCAGAGCTGGAAAGCAGTTGAAGGCAGCCTCCAGCGGCATCTCAGAAGCTGCTTGCACTTGCCACAGATATGCTGCAAACCTCAGTCAGAGAGCAGAGATCAACCTCCACTCGCTGCTGAGCCTGCAGGTGCATGCAGAGGGATCCCGGGTGAAAACAGAATGGCTCTTTCCATAGAAGGATTGTAAATGCTTCTGGCCCCTTCCTCTGACTGTCCGGGGAATTCTGCATTGCCACAGTTCAGTCAAAAGATGGGACATCGCCTTCCAAGAAAACCAAGAACTAGCCTGATTTGGCATCCCCGAGGTGAAACACTCCTCAAAGGCAAGACTATTGTCAGAGATTCAATTACTGTCTCTGTGAGATGAAAATACATCCAGATGAAGCCCGAACTGTGCTGTGCCCGGTGGGGCACAAACACAATGGAAAACAAACAAAAACAAGATATAACCAAAGCTAAGCTTTATTCCGTTAAATCTGATAATGTGGTGGAGCACTATTCGACTTATTCCTCAAAGTCCCATTAGAGAGAGGAGTCTGCGAAAGTTGATTCAGCTGTCAGAGTGGTTACCAACTACATGGCATCTTTTCTGTGGCCTATTTAGGAAGCTATAACAGCTTAGCTTTTACTTAGTGAATTCAAGCTTGGAGAAGACACAGAAGAGTCAGAATCCTAATGTCAGGTAAGTGGCGATAGGAAGATAACTCGGATGTAACGGCCACCTGATTAGCCCATTCATGGGCAGGCAGACAAAGGTAAACACTTACAGAGTAATTTGTAACTAGTGATGACATCATTATGGTGATGTGAGGATCTTGAAATATTTAGAGTGGACAAGTTTTGGACAAGAACAATCTCAGCAAAAAGGGCAACACATACGGGGGGGGGGGGGGGGCGGCAGAGCAGAAATGCTAAGATTTGCTTAGAGGTGACCAATCCAGTAATGACTTTTCCTAAAGTCCCTAAATGAAACTAATAAGTAGGACTTAGCTTTAATAACACTGTGATTTGCCTGACAGCAACTGAGTACCACATTAACCAAACCAGAGAGCCATGAGTCACGTAGCTGGAGTATTTTATTTCTAAATTTAGCAACATCAGAGGTATCTCTGTTTGACTTGGATAGCAAATAAGATTCTTTCTCTTGGATTTGTTTCATCAAACCTAGTTTATAACAGACATAGAAAACTGCTCACTGAAAAAAGCCCATGAAAATATAAGAATACAAATAGTTGGTGAAAGAGGTTGGAGTTTACCACTTATGTCATGAATTTTTGTTTCTTAAAAAAACATGAATTATGCCCTAGCCGGTTTAGCTCAGAGAACAGAGGGTCAACCTGCAGACCAAAAGGTCCCTGGTTCAATTCCAGTCAAGGGCAATGTAACCTTGGTTGCAGGCTCCTCCCCAGCCTGGGCCCTGGTCAGGGCTTGTGCAGAAGGCAACCAATCAATGTGTTTCTCTCACATCAATGTTTCTCTCTGTCTTTCCCTCTTTCTTCCACTTTCCCTAAGAACAATGGAAAATATCTTTGGATGAACATTAACAAAACAAAACAAAACAAAACAAAAAAACACATGAGTTAGAAGTTGTCATGTAGAAAAGAAATATTGCTTTGAGTAGAAAAAAGCAGTACTTTTATAATTAAAATAACCAATCCTTATTTCATTTAAGCCTCACTACAATAATAGCATGATGCAAGAACATTTAATATCCCCCATGTTACAAAGAGAGAAAGTGAGCCTCAGAGGAGTTAGGTAATTTGATCCATTGTACACAATAACGCCTATAGATGCAAGTAGAGGACCTTCCCCACATGCCAGGCGTGTCTATAAAAAAAAGTTTTCCCTAAGTGGCAGCCCTGACCAACTTTAAAATCATTTTTTGTGAGAACTTGCAGCTGAAAATATTCAAGAACACCCGAATTGTGAGTAATATATTCATTTTTATAATATTCATGGCAAATTGATTTTTTGTAAATTAAATTCAAAATATCATGGCGTGTGGGGATGGTTTCCATCTTGGACGCGTGGCAGTTAACTGGTTGAATAAGTTTAGATGGCTACTAAGTGTTGGAGTATTGATTTGAACTCAGGCAGACCCAAGGTTTGAACCCAAAACACATATGCTTAACCCTAGTTTAATAAAATTGCTCATCATTGGAGATACTGAAATAGTAACTAAACTAAGCCAGGCTGGAAGGATTTATTTAGTAAACTAATTTGAAAGTACATATGAGATTGCAAAGGGTAAACAGAGACCTTTGCAGATCCTCCCAGATATAGCAAGTCAACAGATGGACGGGGTCTGTGATAGTCCAGACCGGGATAGTCTGTCAGCACAACAGCAACAGTAGAGCAGTGGTATTTATTTAGCTTTAAGCTCTATGGAGGCACAGGGGAGGATTAACATGTTACAAATCATAACCACAGCACAAGCAGATCGCTAGGATACAGAGAAGACTAATGAAACAGCAGACACTCGGGAAATGTTTGCAACCTGAAGTTCCGATCTAAAGAAAAACTGACAAACACTAAAAAGAAAAAAAACAACAAGCATACATTTTTGTGTGTCAAGAACACACCTTAAATATCACCAAAAGAATGGGGACACTGGAGTTTCTCAGTGAAGTAATGGAAACCAACTGTGGTAATTAATTGCCGAATGCTAAGTCCTTGAACTTTGGCTCTGTTTTTATTTGTAGTTATTGTTCCTTTTGGAAATTATCCACTCACAGTTAGTCAACTTTTTCTATGGTGCTGAGGTAATGGTTAATTATGTGTCAAACACCAGTTTGGATGTTGCTGTGAAGGTATTTTTTAGATGTGATCAATATTGAAGCCAGCTGATAGAGTCAAGCAGATTACCATCCATATGTGGGTAAGCCTTGTTCAATCAGTCGAAGGCCTTACGAGCAAAATCTTAGCGCTCCCAAAGAAAAAGTTCTGCCTCAAGACATACAAACCCTGCCTGTTTCTACCCTGCAGATCTTAGACTCAAGGCTGCAACATCAACTCTTACCTGAATTTCCAGGCTGCCAGCCTGCTTTGCAGATTGCAGATTTGCCAGTTCCTACAATTGTGTGAGCCAATTCCTTAAATTAAACCAATCTCTCTCCCTCTCCTTCATTCTCAGTCTCAGCCTCTTCTCTAACTTACTGGTTCTGTTTCTCTGGGGAACCCTGACTAATAGAGCAGATAATGCCAAGATGTAACTGTTCAGTCATGTTTTCTGGCTTAGGTTCCATTCCTCTTCTACATCCCACTTTCTGGCGCTCGTTTTCACTTGGAGCACCTACTGCCATTTCAAACACAGCTTGTCAAGACTGAAACTCAAGTCATTGTTTAGTATTTCTTGCACAGGACTGTATTTAATAAAGAAGAATAGACAGATTTGCTGTCAAATTAAGTTGAAGGAATATAATAAAATTCATCGGTTATTAAAGTAGATATCAATGGATTGAATTCTCCCATTAAAAAATGAAGACTAATAGAGTGGGCTAAAAAAAATCAAAACCAAGTTATATGTAGTTTCTAATAAACATACTCATTTTAATAAACAAAAATTGAAAGTAGATGGTTAAATGTACCAGAAAAAAATGCAATCAAAAGTAAAGCAAGGATGATAATACTAATATTTTAAAAAGTTAACAAACATTAAAGAAAATAAAGAGTCATTTGGTAATGTAAAAAAAAAATCCACCATAATTTATGGAGAAGGAATGATGATCCGTAAAACTGTTTGCAACAAATAACAAATAAACTAAAAAAAAAAAACACCATAAGGCAAAAACTAGGAATGCAAGACCAGGAAAACAATACAATTATAGTGATATACTTTATTATACTTCATTCAGAACTGAATAGCACTGAAAGAAAAAAATAGGGGCTGAGAAGAAATGAATGATACAAATAACAAACCTTACATATATAATACATATAAAATAGATAATTTTTATGAATATTCATGGAAACTTACAAACATTGATTTTGTACTTGACAATTCATAAGAAAAAAGTTTCAACAAGTCCTTAAACAAACTGAAAAGTAGGAATTATACAGACTTCACTCTGATCGCATTCAAAAAATTCTAAATAAGGCTAATCTCAACTACTTGGAAATGAAATGTATCTGACTATCCCTGAACGCCAAGAGAAAAATCAAAACAAAAAAAAATTTCAACTTTCTTTAAAGCAAAGAAACAGGAAATAGTTCATATAAAATTGAAGGACATAGCCCAAGCTGATGTCAGGAATTATATGCCCTTAATGCCTTCATTATCAAACACTAAATACTCAAGATGAATATACATACTACTCATCCTATCTAATAAAACAGAAACATGGTAGTTGGCATACGACCGCTACCCTTCCCATTGGCTAATCAGCGAGATATGCAAATTAACTGACAGCCAAGATGGCAGTAACTGCCAACAAAGATGGCGGTTAATTTGCATACTCGCAATGATGAGAGGGGAAAGGGGAAGGACTGAAGAATGGTGACAGCAGCCCCGGACCCCTGCCATGGCGATGGCAGTGCGGGCTGGCCGGAGCACAGTCCAGGCATCAACCCTGGAACCCCACCATGGCAATCAAAGGGCGGGATGGCCTGCATCCCTCGATCGCCATGGCGATCAGAGGGCAGGAGGGGCGAAGGCCAGGCCGCAACCCGGACTCCCGGAACCTCTCTTAAAGGTTCTCTTAAGGCAGTTGGCGAGGGACCTCGGAGAGCCCCACGGGGCCCTGGTGCCAGCAAAACTGAGACCTGGGGCGGCTCTCCCCAGAAGGTCCAGAGAACAGCCACTGCAGCCCGCCCCCACCCCAGCGCAAGGCATGGCACGCTGGGCCCGAGGACCCACCCCCTCCCAGAGGCCCCTGGCTTGCTCATGCAGCCCTGGTCACATCACCGGAGCAGCTATAAGGCATAGAAAGCACCAGGGACAGCCGCTTGCCCCCACTTGCATTTGCAAAGACAAGGCCGGAGGGTGTGAGGGCCTGCTCACATCTCCTTCTCCCTCCTTTTTCTCCTCCTCTGGCTGCTTAGCTCGCTGAGCTTCTTATCCAGGCTCCTCTGCAGCTGGGCCCACTTGGTGGGGTCCAGGGACCGGTCCTTGGCCCCACTGCCAGCGTACAGCACTCCCAGCTGATTCTCTGTGGGGCATGGGCGCGGGCCCTCTCCCCACAGCCATGGATCTTGGGCAGACAGTGGCTGAGGCAGTAGCGGTGGCTGCAGTGTGGGCAGAGCAGTCCCGGATTACGAGAGGGATGTCCGACTACTGGTTTAGGCCCAATCCCTGTAAACTGGCAGGACATTTTTCAAGGGGTCCCAAATTGGAGAGGGTGCAGGCCAGGCTGAGGAACACACCCTCCCCCGTGCATGAATTTCGTGCACCGGGCCACTAGTTTAAAAAATAATAAAAGACAACACATATAACTTTAAAAACTAGAAAAAAGCAATTAATTATGATAAAAGTAAACAATCTGAAAAAGATAAATATAAACTGACTCTGAAAAACTTAATAAAAAAGATAAGCCTGAGAGAGTGCAAACAAGACATTTGCTCTCTAGCAGCTTACATGGGCACTAAACTTCTTTGTACTTAACCGGAAGTAAAACAGATGCTGTATGAAGAAACTGGAGAAAGAAGCATGGAAATGCGATGCATACAAGCTGGACTTGGAAGTGCAGTGGTCCTCACACTGAATGTTCTGGTGCAGTTGAAATGTTTAAAAACCAAAGAAACAAAAGAAGGAACAAAGGAAGGGGTATGGGGAGATAGAGGGAGGACAAAGAATGCAAAAGATAAAATCAGCCAACGGTAATTACAGCACATTCATTCCTCATGTACAACCACTATCCATACCACCCAGCCACCGGCTCTCCTTTCAGCCTCTTGGTCATTCCTCATGTACAACCACTATCCATACCACCACCCCAGCCACCGGCTCTCCTTTCAGCCTCTTGCTGCTGTTTGAGTAGAATTCATGACCTTCCCAGCTATAATCTCAGTGAGTACACAGGAAGCAGAGTCCTTACACATCCCATTAATCCGGAAATACTTATCGGTGCAAGCCTGACAGACATGAAGCCTCTTAACTATAGTGTGCACCCCACGATACATTTTGTCAAATCAATGCTTCAGTTCAAAGTTCCATCTGATAGGCCCCCATTACACACTCTTCACGACTCACCTTCACATGTGTGCAGGGTGTGCAGCACAACGCCTGAAAACCTTGGTTACGGAAGGAGAAGAAAGAAGGAAGGGCAGACTTGATAAGACAAAAATGCTGAGATGGGTGCTTAAGTGGGGCCCTGAGAGGACAAATCTGAGAGTGTCTCAAAGGGAAGATACTATAGAGTTTTGCTGAAAATCCACTGAGGAAGGTTTTAAGATGGTGGTGAAGTAGATGGGTCTTTATCGCACCTCCTCCAGAACCAAAACGGAATGAAAACTAAATTGGGGAATGATCACCTTGATTACCAACTGAGGACCAGTGCAAGAGGATATTTTTTTATAAGAAAGGGCAGAAATCACCTGGCCTGGGGTGGAAAGAGGGGCTGGTCCAACTCCCAAGCGTGGTAGGCGTGAGTGAGGAGGGATGTTGTGGCTGCCAGGGTTTCCCACTGAGCGGAGAGAGGCTTGAGCAGTCATGCAATGTAGAAATTCATTTATTTTGGGCTAACCAAGCATGTCCCCAAACGAGGCACTTTCTCCCTACTCTCCAAACAGCTAATTAACAGACTGGGGATCTAGGATTCTTGTAACATGCTTTTACAAGATTCTGGTCTAGATCATCGCAATTTAGAATGCACACTGTTTCAGGCTGCCCTAACTGAAATGGAATCTGACTTCCCAAGTCGAATGTCTTCCCCTTAATGAGAAGAGTTTTAGCATGCTGTCAACATCCATTATAGTGCAGAAACATTGCATCTAATCCTCAGAATGACAGTATTGTCTGTCACATCTCTATGGTTAAGAAAAAGCCTCAGAGAAATGGACTGGCCTGTCTATAACTGTATGTCCTAGCATATATAAACTCAGTTGTATGGAACCCCAAAGTCACTACTCTTTGCAGGGTAGATATTTTGTACTCTGCCCAATGCCAAGCTCATAGTGTAGATCCCTGATAAATAACCATTTAATTAAATTAATCCAAGAAAACCCTTGCAGGAGAAAGGATGAATAACAGCAAAGAAGTGAGCTTGATGAGTGAGGAGAGGAAGGACACGTTAGACATTTGCAATATGAGTTCTGCATCAAGGTGCTGGACTGCATCATACTGGTCTTTTTTGGATTCAATACCGAAATTTCCATCTCATTTGGTGACAATTTTCTCAAGGTTTTGCTGATTACACTTCCCAGGTGTCTCTGCCTCTGCATAGCTGTACCTTGGTTCCTGACACCCCTTACTTTCCCTCCGACTCTCAGGCACTCCTTAGGAGGTTTTCCAGGAGCATCTTATTTTGATTTTCTGCAAAGCTCTTCTTAATATAGCACTGTTCTCAAAATGTGTTGTCTTGCTCTTCCACAACACTAATTAAAACCAAAGCTGTCACAGCGGTTGGTGGCACCCAATTAAACCACAGATCAAGAGCCATGTGTTATGAACGATTACCATTTAGGACTCTTCTCTTTTTCTCTGTCTTGTATGATTAATGTCAACTTGAAGTCAGTTTTGCAAGTAAAATCATAACCCCTTGAATTTAGTCTTATTGATTGCTCAATCCCTAGGACAATGTGTCCTATTATGTAATATTCCAAATCTAAAATGCACTTCTAACACCCTTTAAGTTGCATTTCAAAATATCAGTCCTCAGGGAAACATTTCCCAGCTAACTCCTTCATCTGGTCCCTTGAGTAGCATCATCTGTTAAGCATTAGACTGTTCCTTCTGCTTTTTTAAAAACTATTGTTTCTCATCACACCCAAATTTAGATGATTATTATTTCTGATGACATTCTGATTGCCCTTAGACATAGCCAAGATTATTCTGAAAAAGATTACTCGTTTTTATACTGATTCTTTTCAATCCTCTCATATTCTTTATCCATGGGTCTCTAGTAGTTCACTGAACACTCACATATACACTAATATCGTTTCTAAATGCAAATTATAATTTAAAAATTTTCTCAATTTTTATCTTCTCAGAGACTCACCACTATTTATGCCACTGCTTCTTTAGTGCCACGTTCCTTTTCTTCCCCGAATTATTGAAGGCCAATGTAATTAGGACACGGCACTTCAGCCATTCTAGGATCATCACTACATTTTATACTTATGGACACAAGCAAACTAATCCCCTATTCTGTTCCTTCTCTGTTTCCTTGGCATTTCAGGCTGTCTTTCGATTCTGTCACTCATTAGAGGATATAATCTGTAGTTTGAGAACAAGGTCCCCACAAACAATAGGACACATTGTCTACATGCTCTGTGCTCAGTTTCCCATTTTGTTAAGGAGAGTTAATAATAGTGCCTACCCCACAGGACTGTTGGGAAAATGAAATAACATGTGTAAAGAGCAACAGTGACACAATTTTAGCTGATGCCAATAATATGTTTCTCTACCTTTTCACAACTACAAATAGTAGCTGACAAAAACAGTACTAAAGGAATGCTAATTGCTTATCTAACATTCTCCATGTTCATGGCAGTCCACGCAGGGTATTTCTTCCCTCTTTCTATAGTTATTTATTCCATATACATTGTGTTATATTTCTTAATTGCCAATAAGTTCCTTTTCCCTTCAGGTTTAGGTAAAAGACTGGTCTGTAAAATCATTACTTCAAAACAGCTAAATGATTTTTGCTACTAAACATGGCTATACTCTCATCATTTTTCCCTTCGGATTATAATAAACTGGAGGCATGGTACATGAATTCATGCACCAGTGGGGTCCCTCGGCCTGGCCTGTGGGATGGCGCTAAAACCAGCTCCCCGAGATCTCCTAAGGGGTCCCGGATTGCGAGAGGGCGCAGGCCAGGCTGAGGGACCACCAGTGCACAATTGGGCTGGGGAGGGACGCAAGAGGTTGGCCAGCCTGGGAGGGACCGTGGGAGGGCTCCAGGACATGTCGGGCCCATCTCACTCAGGCCTGATTAGCAGGATCCCAGCAGCAAGCTAACCTATCAGTCACCACCAGTGCACAATTGGGCTGGGGAGGGACGCAAGAGGTTGGCCAGCCTATCGACTGTCTGCCCCCTAGTGGTCAGTGCACGTCATAGCGAGCGGTTGAGTGGCCTTAGCATATCACTAGCATATTATGCTTTAATTGGTTGAACGGATGACTGGACAACCAGACACTTAGCATATTAGGCTTTTATTATATAGGATTAATAACTCTAAAAAGAAAATTCTTAGTTGAGTCTATTTCCTTTAGTATAATTCATAAACTTTAAATTTATGTATGCATTTATTTACAAAACACGTATAATTTTTTAAAATCTATCCCTTGTACACACTAGCCTTTTACCCAGACCCTCACATAGCCAAAGTCCTCCACTAGCTGAAAGGTCTACCAGTGGATCTTTAGTTCTATTAGCCTCACCTTACAGGCTCCATGGATGCATATATCCATGAATATTGATGAATATCTGTGCATTTCAAATATATATTGGCCAGAGTTAAGACCAATGTGGTAGGCAAAAATCTGATTAATTTGGAATTTTTCATACATGTTGGAGGAACTATGTCTATTCCCCAAGATATAAACTGATACTGAGATCTACAGCATGAGGAGTAATTCAGTGTGATAGAAGTTCTGTTATGATACAGTTAAATTCATCAAAAAGGAGTCATAAAGAGGCCATTGCATAAAGATATGAATATATATTAATTTATATTATATAAATGTGATATACTATTGTACAGATAGGTGTAAAGTGCTATATACTAGTACAATGAAGGTGATGAAATCACCAGACACTTTTGGGAGTATGGATATAAGTAACAAGCAACATACATTGGGTATTTCCTTCCTAAACTAGACTCCACAGCTAAAATCTGAATAAAGCAAACATCCCAGCAGATGCCAGAACCAAGAGCTACAGTGAAGAAAAGTGGCAAACGCAACATACATGGCTAACAGATTTAAGAGCTTGTGTAGAACCCACTCTCTCTCTCTTTCTCTGGCATGTGACTTGTAATCCATGTGTTAAGATGGCATTGTTATAAAATGGAAGTAGCCTGAATCAATGTCATTACAAGGACAACTTCTCTAAAATGTTTTTGTATTATACACTACACACACACAGATACACACACACACACACACACACACACACACAGGAAATTACCACAATCCACAGGGTTTATTATGCAGCATTGTCAAGACTATCCTGATTGATATATCAGTGTTAAGGTATATGTCTCCTATTGGCTCCTTTTTTATTATAACTCACATTTGAATGGATAGCTACTGAAAACTAGCTTGCAAAAGGAAAGAGCCAAGCAAGGCATCTCTAGTTTGTGATATCAATGCCTTTGCCACAAAAATATGTTACTTGCTTTGTCCTAAACACGTCACCCTCACTCTTCAGTTTGTAGCATTCAATGTTCATGAGGCTCACAGCGAAGCTCTTAATCACGGCATTCTGTGATTGCACGAGTTGTGATCTGGTAATCCTTCTCCTCTCTTTCATTAACCTTGTTCTGCATCAATAAAGCTCCATCTATTGAAGATGAGGTCAAAATCATAATATTGTTGGTAGCACACTTTCCTCCTTTAACTCAGCTTTTCTTTCTATATTCTCTGTATATGGGGTCCTGATCACTTCCTTGTTTTATTCAAGAGGGGTATTTTTTCCTCTTCCTGATACTCCTAATTATTTTCAGTGCGTTTTGATGGAAGAGAAGTAAAAATGCCTGTATTCTACCAAATTGAAGTAGTGTTTGTTTCTTAAGACCTGGTCTTCTGATTCAAATGCAGTTAAAGACCTTTCTTGTTCTCTGTTTTTAACTGTGTCATTTTCCATGATTCTGACAAAATCAAGTATACCTTCTGAAAAGGAGATGTCAGTCAAGGGAATGGATGATGTTGAGTCTGACCAAAGCCTCCCGTTCCAAATTCCATTGAACAACTCTTCACCAATGAATGCAGTTCTTGAGAGATTGTAAAACAAAAAGAGTAGCATAAACTAGAACCTGGATGTTTACGAATACACAGGCTGATAGATATTTTCCTAATTTTCATTTTCACAATCAGTAGTACAGTTACACTTGTGCATAGATACCATAGACTACAGTAGACAGTGGTGAGTGGTGCCAAACTCACCAGGCACAGAGAAAACAGCTCCAGTGCTATTTCTGCACAAACACAGAGAGGGGCCTCCTGGGCACTTGGCAGCACAGCCCCGGCTGAGGAAAGGAGCCGGACAAGAGGCCTCCTGGCGTGAGTGATGCCATTTCAGATGGTGTTAACGTTCATGGTCTTACCTCCTTATTGTGGCGATAGTCATGTGAAAGGAAAATTCTCCTTCATACCTTTCTTACTCTTTGTATTGAATGAAAGAACACATCAGACTTTTAAGTTAAAATGCATTACTCTTGACTCCTAAGACTTGACTACATTAGATATAAGATTACGTATTAACTACTTGTAACTGCAAAGTGGGTACTGTTATACCTAATTAAATAGAAATTCTGTATGTAACTGAGAATGAAGGTGGACAAAAAGTTTCTGAATCTAGGAGTAAGAAGCTTGTTCATGTAGGTGAGAGGCCTTCTGGACATGTTTCTTCATTAGTGAAGAAATGAAAGAAGAACATTTCTGGCCTGGCCTATGGCTCAGTTGATTGAAGCATGATCCGTACACCAAAAAGGCTGCGGATTTGATTCCTGGTCAGGGCACATACTTAAGTTGTGGGTTCGATCCCTGGCTGGGGCATGTATGAGAGGCAACTGATCTATGGTTCTCTCTCACATCAGTGTTCCTCTCTCTCTAAAATCAATAAAAACATATCCACAGGAGATTAAAATTAAATAAATAAATAAAAGAAGAGCATTTCCAAATTGTGTAGATACACAGTGCCCAGGACTGCGAGAAGACTGCTGAACTACAGACCTTTCTGAGCTCAGAGCTATTTCAGAAAAGTAACTTTCGATGTAAAATATGTGTAGAAATCCATTTTCTATGGTCACCTCAGGCACTCTGCAACTAAATAAGATTTATCTTTTTAAAGAAATGACAATGACATGTCTCTGTTATTTGACCCACTGTGATCGAGTAATCTGTTACCAAAACATTAGAAAAATTTAAGGTGAAGGGAGCAAACACCAAGGTCACTAACAAGTGGAAAGACCAATTCTGACCTTGGTTCAAATGCTGGCTTCTTGACTTGAAGGAAGTTACTTGGCCTTTCTTGGCTGCTTAGCCTCAGTCTCTTCTGATTGCAACCAATCTCAATTCCCCACCCCTCTCTGTCTGTATCACTCAGATAGTATCTATCACCTTCTAATTGTATTAAAAATATTGGCTCATTCATTCATTCAACAAAAATTGATAATGCCTAGTTTAGGTTGCATACTCCTTAAATGCTACATTTACAAAGGTGATTAAGACAAGGTTTTTGTGCTCTAAAAACATATTCTAGATGGAAGAAACATACAGAAATGTACAATGAAGGCATGATTATGTGCCAGAGTACAGGTACCGCATGATGCTGTGAATAGCTCACAAGGTGGGACATTTGGACTGGATCTTGAGAGATTAGCCTGGGTACATGAATGTCTTATTTCATTTACTGATTTGATGGCAGGGGTCATGTCTCATTGTTTGTATCCCTCACAATGAGATTTATCATTGTAAGTGCATATGTGTGTGTGTGCGTGCGTGTGTGTGTGTGAGTGTGTGTATAATAGGTGTACCATTTAATTTTGCGGATTTTTTTCAATAGATGGAGTTACACATATGTTGATATATATGTGATTTGATATATGTGCTATTTTGTTGTACTGAAAGCAAGCTTCAAAACTTCATATGTCAAATTTGCTGAAAGTGTTAACATCATAGATATTTTTTCGCTTAAAATTGTAGAATTTTGTGCCCAAAAAAGAGCATTTGCAAGAAGTTTTAATTCATTACTTTCTTTTGAAGATAAGTTCTGGGGAATACTTTGGGAAGCTTATGGTGAACATGCTCCATCTCAAGATACTTGTGAACGATGGTTTGAACGCTTTAAAAGTGATGATTTCGATGTGAAAGACAAAGAACGTCCAGGACAACTGAAAAAGTTTGAAGACCAACAATTACAAGCATTATTGGATGAAGATGTGTGTCAAACTCAAAAACAACCTGCAGAAAGATTAAACGTTGCTCAGCAAACAATTTCCGATCGTTTACAAACAATGGGAAAGATTTTAAAGGAAGGAAAATGGGTGCCACATCAACTGAACGCAA
>NW_006298058.1:1066704-1071975 GCF_000327345.1 Myotis davidii | reverse complement strand
TTCTGAGCAGTTCTTCAAAATGTACAAAGAAGTGGAAAATTGGGTCTCTGAAAGGTTTGCCTCAAAACAAGAAAAGTTCTACTGGGATGGTATCCACAAATTACCTGAAAGATGGGGGAAATGTGTAGCTAGCGATGGACATTACTTTGAATAAAGCACTTTTGATGTTTCTTTTGAAATTATCGTGTTTTCTTTGATTACAAAATCTGCATTATTAACCAGTATACCTGGTATATAGATATTTGCACACACACACACACACACACATAATGAATAAGTAAAAGAAATCTAAATTTTAAGTTTTCAAAGTAAGTTTCAGAAATATAGTACAATTTTGTTCTGTCAATAGGAAAAATAAACTTCGGGTAACTTAAATATGTGTTAATAAAAAATAAAATGAATTTAAATACTAATTTGAAAATAGAGCCTCTGAGACTCTTCTTTTGGACATCATAAACCAAAATAGTGTAATGCTAAGAGCTGTCATTGTAGCAGTAAAAGGATCCATCATGTTCTTCCTCAATACTCTATGATATAGTTATTATTGTCTTGTGACATATAAGGGAACTGAGACAGAGAAGATTAAGCTCCAAATCACACAATCAGCACATGGATGGAGGCTGGATACCAACTCAGCCCGCCTGACTCCAGAGCCAAGCCTTAGCTGCCAGGTGATAGAGCATCACAGTCTGATTGCCCTGCACAGAAGCTTGGGGGAGTCAGTGATAATGACAGCTGCTATTATGCAGATAAGCACGATGCTGCAATAATAGTCATCTGCATTTTTTAAGGTAGTGGAAAGAAACCTAGTTTGCTTTAGAATAATTTAGACCTTAGAAAATTCTTGGTGGACTAAATTTCAAAGACTTGAATATAAGTTTTCAACCATGAATCTTCCAGTGCTTAAATTCAATTTTCAAAATATAAAGTTTGCTCTAATTCTCTTTTTATATAATACCAAGGAATTAGAATCTAGATTCCCTTAGTATCAAAATATTTTGTGTAATGACTAGAATCTAAGAGTCCCTTAGTATTAAAATATTTTGTGTAATGGGTGAAAAAGGTGAAGGGGTTAAGAAAAAAAACAGGAACAGACTTAATCTTTCAATTTCAGTCTGAAATTACCCTGAAGAAAAAATGTTACTGTCATAATTAGCTAGTTATTAATATTAATAATAGTAAAAGAGCAAAGGGGAGGCCAACCATTACAAGCATGGTGATCTGGGCAACTTCACCAGGGAGCTGCAATTTCATACTCCCTAAGGAACCACTGGTCCATTCACTGCACATCACTGGGGGAAGGGGTCCAACAAAGGGGAAGATGGGCACATGCACAGTGAAGGCAGGTGATGTAGGGAAGGTGCTTGTTTGTCATTCTAACCTGGAAAAAGATAACTGGCTAGAGGGGTGGAGCCACTGCTAGCACGAAAAATCCTGAAGGATGAATTGGTTAAGCTCCCAGTTATAACCCTGAAACAAAAGGTTCTCTCTCTCTCTTGTGCTCCTACTCTTTTGCACTCTCTTGCTTGTGACCTATACTTGCCCATGTGCTAGCCTGCCATGTGGCCTTAAGTGGCCCATGCCCAGGTGGACCCCAAGAGCAATGGACTGCAGCTGGGAACACAAATTAAGCCAGCCAGATGCTGGACTAGACTGTGCTTTAATACAGAGAGGCAACTGTGGGGACTGGATTTAATCCTAGCACTGCTAAAGACAGGACTGGGCTTTTTCCATGGCAGCATGGAGGGAAATGGGGCCTTGGAAACCCAGGGGTTTCATTCCACGAAATCAATATCACTCATCCTCCTGTGCAAGCCTCAGAAAATTCCTCTCCTTTCTGATATTGCAAGAAGTCCACTTCCACCTGCAACAGGTGGGGACACAGAGGGCACCCCATCAATAACAGGGAGGTAGAAGGGAATAAAGGGGGGACAAATGGTGATGGAAGGAGACTTGACTTTGGGTAGTTAACATACAATATACAGATGATGCATTATAGAATTGTACACTTGAAACCTCTATAATTTTGTTAACTAATGTCACCCCGATAAATTCAATAAAATTTTTTTTAAAAAAATATTTCATGTAAGGTGCCAGATACGGCATTTTCAGCATCTTTTTCAACGGCACTCTCCTCACTAAGGCCACTTCTCTGGGAGGATTTTTCGTGCTAGCAGTGGCTCCACCCCTCTAGCCAATTATCTTTTTCTCAGGTTAGACTGACAAACAAGCACCTTCCTGGTGAAGTTTTAATAATTTAAACTGATGATAAAATATCAGAAGAGAACATGGTATTGAGAATCTGGAGAAGAGCATCAGACATGTGCTATTGGAATTCCTCCTCATGGCAGCTCATGTATCTTCCTGCAAAGGAAGCCTGGGATAATCCATTGTCAGAAGATCAGGGAGAAACAAAGGATGTCATGGAGCAGAGGAAAGGACAGAGGAAGGAAAAGGGTGGCAGGAGAAAAAGAATGGAAAAGGCATTAGAGAAAGTGCTGTTCATAGGAATATCATACACCCTTGCCTGAGCTTATAACTGATGTTTACAATGCTTATTAAGGTTCACTTGCAACAAAGCAGTGGAATAAAAAACGTATATACAGAACAAGGCATCAAAATCTTTCTCCTTTTTGGTGGTCAGCTTGGAATAGACAAAAATTCATCCTGAATTACCAGCAAAGGCACAGCTGCCCAGCCATGGCTGGACTGCAACCAGGGCAGAGATATATGTGACAAGAGATCAAAGCTTGAGGCCACTAACCTACATCATTATTCCCTATCATCCGACACCATGTGCCCTTTACATCCTTCTAGCTATATTTAGGCTCCCCGTGTAATTGTTTTAACCTAAAAGCACCATTATCATAGTAGTAGCTATAATCATGACATCACAAATAATAACAGCAATGATAATAACTGGAATATTTTTGACATGAAAAACAACCATTTTGACAGACTAATTTCTATATTTCAGAAAGAATATATTTTAACATTAAAAATATTTTCCCTCTTCACTCAATACATAATCAGTTTTCTAGCTTCCTTTATCCTGACCCTTGTCCCCATGGTGACATGTGCCTGTGCATGCATGTACACACACACACACACACACACTCCATGACCCTTACATCCCAGATATAGACCATACTACCTTGTCTCTATAATCAGTGATCTTCCACTTACAGAACAGTGGAATAAACAAGGATTCTGAGCTCAAACTTATCTGGATTCCAATCCCAGCTTTCTTCTGAGCAAATTGTGCAAGTATAACTACCTTGAGTGAGTTTCCTCAATTGGAACTGCTTTATATAAAATATGGTGTCTCACCAAATGTACGACACAGGGAGAGATACCGATTCTAGTATCCGATCCACTTAAATGGATCATGACTCTACTTTTAATAGAAAACAAGGGTATTTATGTTATATATCAATTATATCTCAATAAAACTGAGAAAAGTAAAAAATAAGTAAGTACAATTTAAAAATAGAAAACAGGAGTATTTTCTATATACAGGCACACCTCATTTTATTGTGCTTCACTGTATTGCCCTTGACAGATGTGCTGTTTGCAAATGGAAGACAAGACTCTCTACCAGCAAAAAGATAATGACTAGATTTATTGCAGTGGTCTGGAACCCAACCCACAGTAGCTCTGCAGTATGCATGTATGCTTGAAATGAAAAGATAGCTTTCCTTTCCTTAATTACCAAGCAAGTGATCTGCACATCTCCACCTCAAACAGGGCTCCCATTTCTCTTCTCCTCTCTAGGTCAACTGCCTTTTGGCAATGTGAACAGAAAGCAAACACATAGTCCACAAAGCACGTCACGGTTTTAGGCACTCTGATAAAGATTTTATAGTTTAGAAGGTTAAATTTAAGGGGAAAAAATGAAATTGAGATAAAGCATACGTTTAAATAATTTAAACTGATGATAATCTCCACTTCCATGGGTGCTCTAAAGTTGAGCTAGTTAGACATCACTTTTGTAACTAACTTATTTGCGAGATAGCAGACTTAAAACACTGTGCTTGCCTCTCTACCTGGAGGGTAGAAATCAATAACAGCTTGCCCTCTTCCCTGACCACCCAAATCACTAAATGCTCTCAGTCCTTTGCTATGTTCCCCATCCTGAAAGGTCAATCTGATAACATGGCTGTGAGGTCGACAGAGAAGGCCTCCCGCCTCCTGTCAGCTAAAAAGTAATTGCACACAGACAAGAAACAAAAACACCCCAAGCCACAGTTGGGTGATATCTGTCTGGCTGTCAAGATAACCTGAGAAAACAGGTAGCTGAAGACAGCAGAAAACCAAGCATGCAAAAGGAAAACATCTGTGATTAAAAAGAAAAAGAGTGAGCAGAAACAAAACCCTAATATCAGCTTCTTAAGGAAAAGGGATTTGTCTCAAGTTTATCCCTCCGTGCTCTGTTTTACCCTGAAAACGTATTTATATACTCATTCATTCACTGTGCCAAGCACTTGGTGCTAACAGGGTGCAAAGCAGTTGATCCTATGTTTTACTCAGTCAAGTAATACCCCTTCCCTGCCTGCACTTCAGATGCATTTGTGGCTGACCATGGGGACCCTTTTCGGAGAACTGCCCACTCTCTGGATCTCTCTTCTTGAGATATGGAGCAACTTAGTGGTGGGCACAGTCCACTCAATTATTTTTCCTCTTTTAAACAGAAGGTGACTTTCCTTTCCTTCATGTTCATTAAAGAATGAGCTTTGCAGAGCGGAATGGTAGCACATTCGTACCTGGTCTCTCAGCCTCTCCTGGTGGCCCATGATTGCGGTGGCATGATGCGGGTATTTCTGCTTGAGATGTTCCAGGAAAGCTTCTCTCTTCCTATCCATCTCAGATGTTTGCATTCCCAGTATTTCTTTGGAACTTCGGGGCCCACCTAGCGTGTGTCTCCGTGGGATGTTTCGGGAAGCCTTGGAAACTGAAACTCGACTGTTCCCATTAGCAAGGCATTCCTTGGTTCTTCGGCATTCTGCATCTTCTAATGACGTTACATGCAGATTGCTTTTTCCTTGTTCTGGAAGACAAAAAAAAATAGTTTAATTAATGATCTCACACTAGAAATCTCATTTACAGAATACCGAGAGGGACTGTGGCAGCTGTGAATGTATGAATATAACCTAGCAGATTTCGTGTGTGTGTGTTTGTCAAGAAGAAAAAAGTCAACAATCATGAAATATGAAAAATCACACTTTAGAAATAAAGATGTTGCAGCAAAAAAACTGCAATTTCTGACTCTTT
>NW_006298058.1:1059414-1066675 GCF_000327345.1 Myotis davidii | reverse complement strand
GCAGTTATTCAAAATGAGACACTTGTTCAAATGAGTTTGTAGGCAATTGGGTTAGCTCTTACCTTCACCTGTAATTGGAGAAGAGAACTCCAGTGAAATATATTATCTCTTTATTTTTTAAAAATACATTTTTATTGATTTCAGAGAGGGAGAGAGAGATAGAAACATCAATGATGACACAGAATCATTGATCAGCTGCCTCCTGCACATAATCTGGGCATGTGCCCTGACCAGGAATCGAACCATGACTTCCTGGTTCATAGGTCAACACTCAACCACTAAGCCATGCCTGCCAGGCTAATTCTTTATTTTTAATTCCATCATCCTGGTAACAGGATCTTTAGATTTTTATATCTGAAGGTGGTTTCTGAAGCATTGGTTTCATCTCCAAGATCAAAAATAGCTATTATAATAACTGACAGGCCAACCACTTACAAGTTTGATTCCCCCAGTAACATAAACCAAGCAAGCGTAAGAATACTATTACAGGTAATAACTGAGGGGGCGTAGAGTAAAGGCTTAGACACATTTCACTTGAAGTGGACTTTATCTGAAACACACACTGAAGGGAAGAGATGCACAGTACATTCTAGAGGCCTCCGACCTGGTAGGGTCAGAACGGAAGCAGGCAATGACAAGGCTCTGAGTGCAGGACGTGAGTAGGGCCTCTCCATTCCTTCTCAATGGTTGGCAAATGGGTGCCAGGTTGGAATATTCCACTTAACTGAAAAAGGGGAGTTACTTCTTTAAAAGCCAGAATAGGAAGAGGAAGTAGTGCACATTCAGAAGCACTTCAGGAACTCACCAGGTTCTGTCAAAGGGAGCAGCTCTTAAACAAGATCACAGACGCGGCAGGAAAACGTCCTTGGCCCCGAGTTCCCTGGAGAAAGCACTGAGCTGGGTTGCAAGAGTCCTGCCCAAAACCTAGGCTTCCAACAAGTCATGTGACCTCTCAGACCCACTTCATTAACAAAAGGAGGATGTGGGACTAGCATTAGCTTTGCAAAGAGCCTCCTAGATCTAAAGCCTTTAAAGGTACCCTAAACTATTTTTTTAAAAATAAGTTTCCAATGCGAGCTTATTTGCCAATTACTTGTCTTTAAAAGGAATGTGTGGAGAGACCCACTATTGGAAAGTTTTAGATTTGAGTCTCAGATAAACAGAGAACCAAACCTTCATGCCAGAAAGGTGTCCAGACTTAGGTGTAAACTAGTTCCTCTGAAGGCAATGCCACCAACAGTTTTCTCCATTATTGCCTAGAAACATCTGTGTGTGGGACTCTAGGCATGACCCTTTGGTTAGGCATAGAGAATATTTTAACTCAGGCTGGTTTTCCTGTTACAGTCTCCCATCCCTCAATGCATGTTCTGGGAATAATTCTTCTTGTTTACCCTTCACTTCTCATTACATTGCTAATTACAGCATCTCCATCAGACACTGATGAGAAAAGGGAGGGGGGAAAAACAGCCAGATTCCTTAATTCTTCTACTTTTCATTAGTCTCAGCAGTACATTTAGAAGGCAAAGAAGATGGAACTATTGGTTTAAAAGATATTGGGAGATAAACTGTAACTTCATTGATTTTGCTTACCTTCTCATGGCATGGGCTCACATGATGGCTACCTTTTTTGTGGCCTCTTCTTTGATAATACAGAAGTAACAGAAACTACATATGGAATAAAGCTAGATGGAGAAGATGCCATATCTCAGGCTGGTAAAGATGTACGCAATCTGAAGAGATTTAGCTTTATCCTTTGAGTGTGCATGTGAATATGAGTTTTGCATTAGCCCAAAGTTGTGTGTTTGACCTAACAATGTTAACTTTTAAAGAGTTTTTAAGATCACTTTTAACTTCATTAAAATAATATATTTTGGTGGTGGTGGTGGGGGGGAGTATCCAGGACAGCGAGGCTAATTAGCAGGACAATCTCTAGAAAGGGGATTTCTTTACAAGGGCATAACACACAAACATCCACACACACCCACATGGGTATACACTCCTGCGCCTCAAATACCAACAGGTGCAGAAAGTCCCCTCTGCAGACTTTGTCGCAGACTCATACGAACTATTGTTTCATCCAAGACTCCGAGGAAGAGGTCAAGGCAGCCAGAACAGTAGCCCCTTGGAGCCGGAAGGGAGTTTTCCACTTTCTCCTTTGAAATAAATTGGGAAAGGCGCGAGGAGGGGCAGTGTGGAGCCAGCATCAACCTTCTGTCAGCATTCACCTCCCAGCAGCCCCCATTTACTGGCCCTCACACCCCCACTCTTTTCAAACACGGAGCACTGGGAGGGTCACATCAACCTTCCTTCGCTTTTCCATTTTCTCTCTGTCTCATGCATTCCTCTAAATGTCTCCAGTTGCTTAACAAGGTTTAATCTGCTTTGGAGAAAAGCAGCAAATAACATCAGTGGTTAATGCACCAATGGCTAAAGGCACAGTCCGAATCTAATCACCCTCGAAGCCCATTCCTTCCTCCAATCCCACCTTCCTGCCTTGCGCTTCGGTCCAGCTGTCAGCCCCATCTGCCCCCATCCCACCACCAGGACCTACTCCGCTGCCACCAGCGCCCACAGCAACCCCACACCACTTTGCACACACCGCTTTCCTCAGTGAGCTTCAGCGCTCAGGAGCTGCCAAGCCCATGCCTGAGGGAGAGGGACCACTCTCCATTCCAGTCATTCAGAGAGAATGTGGTCTTTCAACTGAGGGGAAAAACTAAACAGGGATAGACACAAACAAGAGAGGGAGCAGGCAGAGGACGTTCTGTCACAACTCCACGGCCATGGAACCAGAGATCCGAGTCCTGCCAATTCCTCATTATCCGCATGAATAGATGATCCAAGCCATCCAAACAGAAACAGTTTTATTTCTTGTCCAGAAGGCTTTGGTGCTAATATTTAAATGCGGGTGTGTCTAGTTGTTTGCTATTCTGGGAATCCACCTCAGACAAATAAGGAAGCTGCCTTATGAAGACCAGGCTTCCAGTTTCCCCTTCCGGTCCCTCCCAGCCTCTGCACAGCCTGGAGCAACTCCTCCCAGCGGCTCACTTCTAGCAGGAGCTGGGGGCAGAAAACAGACCCTCCAGGAGCAGAAGGAGGGACAAGGCAGGAGTGTTAGAGAGACAGGCTTCTGAATTCCAAAGGGCTTTCTGGCTGGGATGGACACATTCTGGAAAGTGCAAGTAGAAGTGAGGAACGGGGTGAGTCCTGACTAGGCCGGGAAGATGGGTCATCCACAGAACAAGCTGCCCAGCAGGCAGGCGACCTCAGGAGCTGCCCAGGCTGGCTTCCTGGCCACAGCTCAAGTCGCTTTGGATCAGCTGACCTGCAACAAGGAACCCGGGCCTTGTACATCACTGAGGCATGACACGCTTGGTATCTTTCTGAGAAGCAGCAACAGGATTGACAGGCTCCCGGGCCAAGATGAGGTGGGTCACAGCTTCTTAGGGAAGAAGTCACTTCTTTATGGTCACTTCTTTATGGTGACTCCTGGCGAGCTGCCTCTAAGATGTAGCTTTTTAAATTGTAAGAGAGGCTCTCGTCATAGGAACATCATGGGGAGCTGCTGCTTTGCCTGGCTGTACAACCTACCTGGGCCTGTCAGACAAAAGAGGGGATGGGGAACGTCCATCCCTTAGGCCATAGAAGGCCCACAAAATCATGTGGTCTGGCCCTGCCAAGCATTAGGGGTGAGTTAATTAAATGTTTGACCAAATATAGGAGGTTTATTTTTAAGTTGATAATTTTGTATGGCCCACAAATGATGTGATAGATATCCAAATGGCCGTGGCAGAAAAAAGGTTCCCCACTCCTGCTACGTATTCAAACCATAACATCCTCCCATTGCACACACAGGAAGACTGTGTGTTCCAGTCCCCTCACCTAGCTGGGGCCCTGTACTAATTCCAGTCAATGCAGAAGTGTGAGCCATCTTTAGTCCTGGCCCCTGGACCTCCTGAATTATCTTTGATGTTCTTTCTCTCTCCTCTCTGGCCAGTTGACTGTGAAAGTTCCAGGGAGAGCCTCTTAGGCCTTGGGGAATGGTGTCCTGACTCTGCAGAAGGTGCCTGGGTCCCAGAGTCAGCCTGGAGGTGGACCGTCCAGGAGATCCACATTCTACTGTGGTTGAGAAATAACCCTGATTATGCTAAGTTACAAAGACTGTTAGAGCAATCAGCCTATCTGACTAATATATATCCTGTGTGCTGCTGGGGGCCCACAGTTTTCCAGCTCCCTTATTCATATCATAAAGATCACCATATGCAAATTAGCAGAGAAGGTACACCTAAAACCGGGCCATTATATTCCTCTAAAAAAACCTTTAAAAATTAAGTAAGTGAGGAAGAGGGTTTCTCGTATAGATTTTAGGCAAAATAGGTACAGCGCCTTCCTCACCCAGAAAAGCATTTTTTCTCAACTGTTGGTTAGTTGATCAGTGAATTCATTCATTCACAAAAATATTTACTAGTGCCTGCCCTGTACACTGAAAGGAGTTAAGATACATAGTAAAGTTGTGATCAAGAGAGACTTAATTCCCTTCCCTTACGGTGGAGTCAACATTATAATTAAGGAGGCAGATAAACATATAATATGTAATAGAAATGACATATCATGATAAGTGCTCTGAAGAATAAAACAGGATAAGGAAGAGAGACTGATGGGGAAATTTTAGAGCTGACTTCTGAGCGAAGACCGGAATGTCTGGGACTCCCCAGGCTTGCACTCTGTGGGTCTGCCAATTCTATTTCTTTTTTCCAGCTTCACTGAGATGTAATTGATCTACTATTTTCTGAGTTGAAGATGTACAATATATTGCTTTGCTGCACTTACACACTGTAAGTGACTGCCACCATAGTGAATACTAAGTGTCTTCCAACGCTGGCAATCGGGAGGTGGGGGAGGCAGGCAGGTAGCTGGCAGCACTTCACTAGCACAGAGATTTCAAGGTCTCAGGGGCCAGACAAAAGCAGGCCCTCAAGGGTGCTGTGGGCAGATATATGCATCCCAAGGAACCCCCAAGGGCCACTCTGAAGAGCCCATACCCTCCAAAGGGAACATGATACAGTTAGACTCAAATTCAACCAGTAATCATTGAGTGCCTGCTCTGCACAATGCACTTGGCAGTACACTTTCACCCTATTACTTACCTAGTCACCTGCCTATTCAGCCATGGAAATCTCATTGATTAGAGCTATTCCTGAGGCAACCATATGCCCCAGTTTGCCAAAAGAGATCTGGATTACAACTGTTGTCTCAGAGAAATTATTTATAGTGTTCCCTTTCACTCTCAAAAGTGTCTCCGTCTGGACAATAAGTTACATGATCACTCAAGGGGCCCTTATCTATAGTAGATTGATAAACTCAAAGCCTTTGTTCAACAAGTATTTCTCCAGTGCCTTCTGCATGTCCGATGCTGTTGGATTCTGGGAATGTAAGGATGAAGACAGGGTCGGTGCCCTGGAATACCACATTGTAACTGGTTGAAACACATACAGTACATAAACAATACAATGGAGAGTGCAGTGACCGGGACGGACATACGGTGTGATGGGTGATGTGGGCATCAGTGGCCTGGCCTCCCTTTTTGTGGTCCTTGTGCTGACCAAAAAACTGGAAATGAAGCCACACTCCTTCACAGCATCATTCTTACCCATAACTCTATGGGATCTTAAAAACCTAACCTGGATTCTTATTCCCCTTTCACCACCTCTCCAGCCACCCCTTCCCAGATGCCTGACCTCTAACTGCTGGAGTGTTCCAGGGCACATCTCCCGACCTTTCCTTTCCTTCTGCACACAGACCCCATCTTAGCACAACTCTCAGTCCCCAGTCCTCTCTCAATTCCAGTCATGAGTACCCAAATCTTAATCAACATCCCTATCTGGATGCCTGATACACTTTTCAAATCCTAACAGACCCAAGCCATAAACACCTTCTCATCTATTCCCCTCACGTGCTTTCCGGTTTAAGGAAATGGCAGCTTCATTCGTTCAGCTGTGCAGACAAACATTTTTGAAGTTATCTTTGACTCCTCTGGTTCTCTGATGTCCCACATCCAATCCCTCAGCAAATTCTTTTGGCCTGACCTTCAATGGACATCGAGACCATCTCTTGTCACCACTTGATGCTCTACTACCTGCTGGTCCAAGCTAGCGCCATTTCTTGCCTGTTTTACCGCAGAAGCCTTCAGCACAGCACCCAGTATTACCCTTTGTAAGACAAGTGAGAGCCGCCAGCAGCTCCCACCGCCCTTGAAGTAACAGCCCAAGTCCTTACCACACTACCACAGGCCCTGCATGACGTGGTCTGGGATTACCTCTCAACCCCTGTTCCTCCCACCTGTCTCTCCTGTTCTTGCTGTTCTTTGACCATGTCCTTGCTACTCCCTCCCTTGCCGTTTTCAGATGTTTGTTCAAATATCACACCACTGAGGCTCCCCTTAATAATTCTACCTGTAGTTTCACCTTCCCCCACCCCAGCACTCCTTATTCCCTGCCTTATTCTCCCCCACAGACTTAATAAGGCTGCGAGATAAAATACAGAATGATTGGTTAAATTTGAATTTCAGATAAATAATAAATAATTCTTAACATAAGTATGTCCCAATCGTGTACAGACTATACTTATGCTAAAAAAAATTATTCGTGGTTTATCTGAAATTCAAATGTAACTGGGCATCCTGTATTTTTATTTGCAAAACCTAGCAATCCTGCCATCTAGCATGCTATATATTTTACTTATTTGCTCATTATCTGTCTCTACTGCCCCCATCTGCCCAAACTTAGGCCTTAGAATATAAATTCAATGTAGGCAGGTACTTTTATTAGTCTGTTTGCTGCTAGATCCCCAGTAGCTAAAAACAGTGACTACTACAGAACAGGTGCTCAGTATTCATTGAGCAAATGAATAAATGAATAAAGTGGTCACACTCTCTCTTTGTGGCCAGCTCAAGTCTCTCAAGCATCTTTCAATTGCTGTGCTTGTTTGAAAGTTATTTCTTAAATTGGTCCCATTCTAATGGCCCAGCTAGATTCTGAGCCATTTATTGCAGCAAAGGCCCAGAGGCTGAATTCCTGCCTTAGGATTCGGTCCTAACAAATAAGGGTGGGGGAGGGGCGGGAGGCAGCCTTATCTCCTGCTGGACCCCACTGACCAGGCACCTTCAAGGAGAATGCTCTGCTTTGGAAGTGCAAGCCGAAGCCAGGACTGACGAATACAAGACTCAGGGATTTTCCAGGGGTTTCTAAGCTTAAAGTTTCCT
>NW_006298058.1:1042757-1059393 GCF_000327345.1 Myotis davidii | reverse complement strand
AGGTGGGGGGTTGGGGGTGAGGAGGGGAGAGGAAGGGGAGCTCTACCACTTGTAATTGCATTTTCTTCTGTCTGGCTGACTTTTGCATTTTCAGTGTGGATGAGTCATTTGTTACTTCCCTTCAGTCTTAAAACACACACACACACACACACACACACCTTTTCCCCTGTGCACAATCCCTACTCCCACACAGCGTTGCAGTCCCGAAAGCAAGACTTTGAGCTGCTAACTGGGCCCAGATGAGCCTGGGGTGGGTGGGTAGGGGTGGTTTATGAACAGCTGTCTGCATGGTGCTGCAGGATAGGTTCTGGCGGCAGGCTCTGGAGAGCAGATAAGACTTTTCTCTACCCAACCCCTCTGTGAATTTTTTTTGGAACAACATAAGCTTCTGGAAATTCCCTACGGAAAAGACAAGTCCATTATAAAAACAATTAAAGGGAAACTGCCCAAAGAAAACTCGCCAACATTGTCTAACAACTCTCAACTTTTGAATGAAAACACACAGAAGACTCAGTCCCACCTATCATCCAGATGTACACGGCTCCCCGGCTGCTCTGACCTGTAAAATGAAACATCCCCAAGCTCTGGGATTTAACTCGCAGACACTACAAAACTTGCATCCACCATGCATTTGCCTCGTGAAATCCCCCAACCAATGAATGGGAATGCTGCCGCCCCAGGGAGGGCTCCAGAGAAACAACTGCTTCTCCCGCGCTGGAGCAGGGAGTAGGAAAAGCTGCTTTTAGCGACACATTTGTCATTGCCTAGAGATACAGCAGCCACTGCCTGCTGACTGTGCTCCAAGAGGGACATCACCACGCCACTTCCGAAAATCCTGCCGGAGATAAAGTAAAACACCCAAGAAATCACAGCTTTCCGCTCAGTTCTGAAAACGCACCGCCCCAGGAAATAACTCCTTTTCTTTGCCCTGAGCCCTGTCTCCACTTATAAAACGCAGCCAGCGGCGAGGGGCGCGCGGAACCGTAACTCCATCTTTGAATGAGTCTGTTACTTACCCCGCGTGAGTCTGCTGTCTGCTGGATGAGGAAGGCACGGCTCACATTTCTGGCTTTCATTTTCTTCCATTGTCCCTGCCTACCGCACCAACTCCCCTCTGCTCTTTAAACTTCCCAGCGCACGTCTGAGAGCTCTCCAACAGCGCCTGGAAGGGGATCCGGGGGTGGGGGGGAGGAGACGGTGCGAAACCCCACCCCAAACTATTCTCCACTCCCGTGCGAATATTTCTGGGCTCTCTGTTCTGTTCTACTGACCTACATACTTGTTCTTATACCAATATCAGGCTGTTTTGATTACAGTGTTCTGTAGTATAGTTTTATTTCAGGTCTTTTGATATCTCCAACATTGTTCTTTCTCAAGATTGCTGCAGCTCTTTGGGGTCTTTTTTGGTTCCATATACATTTTTGGAGTCAACAGGTGACGGGCCTCCCTCCCAGGGACACGGGCTGCCTGTTTCCACCTCGGCCAACCGCTGAGCCCTCGCAGCCCGGGGGTGGGAAACATTGCACCGGGATCACCGGCGCGAACCTTCTGGTCTCTTTAATCTCAGACACTGAGTCAGCTTCCCACATAGGCTGCTACACGTATTTATAAACAGCCAACTGCTGAACGGACCGAATTTCAGTGAAATCCCTTAAACTTTTTTTTTTTTTTTTTAGAAAAGTGTCTGATGCTTCTGCTGAATGTTGTTAAGGAAACACTTTCTGGCACTACTTGCAGCCTGATGAGCATACACAGGGGTGGTTTATTTTTGACACGGTCCATTTCAAGCACTTAAACTAGGCTTTAAAAAGTCTGTACTCATTTGCCTACACTTGGACTCCGGACCTTTCCCCAATACACACACACACACACACACACACACACACACACACGCACAAACACACACAAACACACACACACACACACACACACACACACACACCGTGGGTCACAGAGCTGAAAAGTACACTTAGTGAAATCAACCTTCTGACTCTCTCAAGTTAGTTTAAGGTATCTGAAAAGCAACTAAAATGCTTTACTTTGGATGGGCAGAGGTATGTCCGACTTACTTTGTCCTTTTAAACGACCTACAAATATTTATTTTGTTTTTTGCCCAGTCCTTGAAAAACTGGCAAATTTCCCAGAAAGTGAAAATAGGCACAATGTTCACAAAAAAGATGGAAAAATAATCTAAGCAACATCAATATCTAAAAGTAGTGCAACCACTAGTAGGAAGAATGTGATATTGTAGTGTGCAGTGGGCCGCTTCAGTTGAGGGGGGAACAGGACAATGGTCAGCCTGCTGACCATACCTTGACCCAGGTCACAGGCCAATCAGGCAAGGCTTTAGATTAATTTAGATAAAGAATTGGTGCAGAACAATGGCTGGCCTATCCTCCAGATTCTGTCCTTGGGTCCCTGTGAGTTTGGCCGTGTGGGGGACATATTTTGGCCATTTAGGGCAAACAGATGCGGAAGCCCCTAGAGAACAAAGGATATAGACCAAAAGGAAAGTGGACGTGCCAGGGAGTGAGCGGAACTCACAATGGAAAGGGAAGAAGAAACTCCTAACAGGACTTGCCTTGAAGTCTAAGATGTGTGAATCTCCTATGAATGCATGCACATAGGTGGGTGGACAGGGCAGGTAACTTGAGGTATCCATGATTTTGCAACAGGATTAGTTGGTTATCTTGCTTTAAGGAGGATCTAATCTTACACAGTGTCTGTACTGGTGGCCCTCAGGCGAATGCCAGATGAAACTTGTTTTAACCTAACTATGTCTTCAGGTTCAGGAGGGATCTGCGTTCAGTCCCTCAGGTCCAGGTTATCCTGATCCTTGTATCGCTGTTGTTATTTGTCTTCAAATTATTAATGTCAGAAGGATGGGGGGTCTGATGAGAGAGAGAGAGAAAGGGAGAGGAGGGGAGAGGAGGGGGCGAAAGGGGAGGGCAGGAGAGGGGAGAGGAAGGGACGAGAGAGAAAGGGAGGGGAGGGGAGAGGAGGGGGCCAAAGGGGAGGGCAGGAGAGGGGAGAGGAAGGGACAGGAGAGAAGAGGTTGCAACCCCAGAGTTCAGTCTAAACCAGATGTCCCTGATCCTGGGGCTGGAACACCAACCCGATTTGCTTTGGTGTGTGAACAGCCTGCTCCTAGCAGCTCCTCCTTGTCACTTGACATAGCACAGAGACAAAATCCCCAGAGTAAAAGAGATAAGAGTGCACCTACAACAGACAGCACCCGGCCCTGCCCCAAGTGTGTGTGGGTTCCTAACCAGTTCAATCCAAGCCGGGAAAAAATCCATTTTTAGATGCAGATGATACTTTCTTGGGGCTATCTGGAAAGTGTGAGAACAGCCCTTCAGAGGCCCCATTAACCCCCAGATGGACATAATGGGGGCAGCTCTCCCACTGGTTCTGAACTCCATTTAGTTTCCAGGCCGCCCCAGGCACCCCCTCAGCAGACCACGTGCTGGGACCCTCCTCTCCCCCGTGGACAAAGCTGCCTCCTCTGTAGATGTTCCTGAAAGCCAAACTCTATGTGGAATGCACAACAGAGAAAGGCATTCCCAGTGAATTGACATAAATCATCAAGGACCATGAAATCTGGACGTATATTGCAGCACGACATGTTCTCTTGAATAGTTGAACTTCCTGACCATTCTATGGGGGAAAGCTGCTTTTGGACTGGCTACTGGCCCTTTGTTCTTCCTCCTTGAGGACAGGAATGGAAAACAATGTGAGAAGGCGCTGTATTAATGCTGCTGTTGCACTGACTCTACATTTCTCCCCAAAGCACACAGAACTTACTATGAACATTTTGCTGAATGTCAGTTTTTCTGAGAGGGGACTCTGGAAAACAGTAACTGAACTCTGCCATCGACGTAAGCTCTGTAAGTCAGATCTTTATGAAAAATACAATTCTTGTCATTGCTGTTGCTGTGGAGAGGTTTTCTGGAATAAAACTATTTGAAGTACTCCATGCTTTTCGGTTTAATGTAATTTCTGGGTTTAAAAAATGCCATTATAAACCAATCTGCCTACTGCTATCCTTTGAAATTTGCTGTGAAAGGCAGAAGGGAAGCGGGAAAAACTTGAAATTTGATTTTCCTCCAGTTATATAGAGAGCTACAATAATGATACCAGGGGCTAAATGTTCAACCCCATTTCTGTTAACCAAGGAAGGTGCAAGACTATTTCTTGGTTAATCGCTCTATGTTGGCAATTCATGACTCAAAATGAACTAACACACCAAAAAAAGTGTCATTTAAAAGGAAAGACAAGTCCGGCTAGTGTGGCTCAGTGGTTGAACATTGGCCCATGAACCAGGAGGTCACGGCCAGGGCACATGCCCGGATTTTGGGTTCGATCCATAGGTGCAGGAGGCAGCCAATCAATGATTCTCTCTCATCATTGATGTTTCTATCTCTCCCTCTCCCTTCCTCTCTCTGAATCAATAAAAAACATATTTTAAAAAATTAAAATAAAATAAAAGGAAAGGCAAGTGATGGGATGAAAGATGGTGATTTTGCAGTCAGAGCTAACCTATTATACTACTGGCTCCTTGTTGGTTTTGATAACACAACTTAAAGGGGCATCTATCATAATAATCATTAATCATAATTACATATGACTTCTCAACAGCCCCATTAAATTACAGGACTGTGGCCCTGACCAATTTGGCTCAGTGGCTAGAGCGTCGGCCTGTGGACTGAAGAGTCCCAGGTTCGATTCCGGTCAAGGGCATTTACCTTGGTTGCGGACACATCCCCAGTAGGGGGTGTTCAGGAGGCAGCTGATTGATGTTTCTCTCTCATGGATGTTTCTAACTCTCTATCCCTCTCCCTTTCTCTCTGTAAAAAATCAATAATATATATATATTTTTAAAAAATTACAGGACTATGGAAAGCATGTCAACCTCCTTTATGTAAGTTTTTCAAGAGAGAAATCATTGCTAGAACCAAACATACATGGAATTACTCTGATAAGTTTCAATTTTTTTTTTTAATCCTAAGGATAAGATAGCTTCAAATCACAACATTAGGACATAAAAGAAATAACCAATGCTTGCCGAGGTCATAAATGTGATTTTCAAAGGCACTGATAACCGTGAAAGAAAAACAAAACAAAGTGAAAAACAAACAAAACCAAAATGTTTCAACCAGAGACCTCATGTTTGATGTGTGACATGTCTCCTTTCTAAGGGACACATTGCTGTATGTCACCCTGTAACTCACTCATTAAGGACTTTTGCCAACTGGGAAAACATTTGCTTACATGGATGACCTGGTGATTGAAATGTAGGGTCTTCAGTCCTAGTGCTGCCAGCAGTGTGTCAGCTGGTTAGGGTGACCTTATATTTAGATGAAAACCAAAGGGCGGGTGACAGAGAACGGGGGCACTATTAATAATGACAGTAAGACAAGATGCAGAAACCATTGCTGTTCCTGGCAGACCAGCCCAGATGGTCACCCACGTGTAGTCCAAGATAAGCCCTAGTGCTCCTCAAGTTTCCAAATGTGAAATGAGCATAACAGTGCTGTCTGAGTTTCCTGACACAGACCTCGCCAGAGAAGTTTAAGCACTAATTAAAGGTGTGAACCTCATTAGAGCTGTATGACAAGCCTCACCAACAACTTCCCATCAGGAAACACAAATTCCATGGTATGATATTCTGCATGATTCATTCGTCAAAACAGAATCTTAAACCAGGTCACCATTTTCATCTGGAGCATTCTCTCCAGAAGGTAACCCATCTCCCTGCTCTTCCTTGCAGTCCTTAAGATCCCAGCTGCTCAGAGGAGAGCCGGCTGGCCAAGAGAAGTGCGTGGCCCCGAGCCCCCACCTCTCAAGTCTCTCTATTTCGATGTCTTGGAACTTTCTTCCCACACCCCATACAAATTCCTCATGCGGTTATAAATATGAACTACACTTAGAGCCAATGTGTTAATACTTTAAGCATATCTGCTTTCTTTTCAAGAGACTCCCTTGAAGTCCCTTTTTATCGGGGGTTCTTTTTATCTCTGTTAGGTTGAAAGATGCCGGAAAGCAAAGACCACGTCTGCAAAACACTGGAGCTGGAGTGCCATGTGTGCAGCAGGTCGGGGAGAAGCCCACGCGCAGCTCTGCTTCCTGGCCACCGAAGACCAAGTCTGGATTCCAGGTGGCAACTTTTAAGTGAAAATTGCAACTTGTATATCCTGGACTGAGCTAAACCCTGACACGTTCCACAGAGTTCCAAAGGCCCAGGATCGAATCCATGAGAATGCGAGAACTTCCACAGACACAAGCACCCTGAGCGCTTCCTCGCTGAACCCTTTCAATTGAGTATTTGCTGAGGCCTCACTGGAAAGGGGTTTCTCTGGCCTTTTATTCGGCGCTGGCCCTTCCCCACATGCCCTCCCTCAAAGCTACCGTGAGCTGCGCAGAGGGCACAAGAACCATGGGGAACAAGTTGCAGCGCCATGAAATTGGGACCATGTGGTTCACCTCACCCGAGTGCACTCCCCCATTTTGCAGGTGAGCAAACTGAGGCCTAAAGAGTTAATTCAAGTCATACTTCCATCTCTGCCATCTCCTGTCAGTCGTCACTCTGTTATGCTTGCTGACTACTTAGGGCCTTTTATCCTCTTTTCTCACAACTGCCTAGGCCCTAGGGCAGTGGTCGGCAAACTGCGGCTCCTTGAGTATGGCTCTTCCACAAAATACCACATGCGGGTGCACACGTACAGATGGAAACTTCGTGCCACAATCAAGGGGCCAAAGAGCCGTATGTGGCTTGTGAGCTGCAGTTTGACAACCACTGCCCTAGGGGATCCCTCAAATTATCCTAATTCCCTTTGCCATGCTGAAATGGAGAATAAAGTCAGGGAGGGTTAAGGGAAGGGTATACCTATTTTCTAAAACACCTCTCTTCTCAACCACAGAATTGGGTCTGGGACTAGGTCTGGTCTTCTTTGGGGGGCATTGCTGTACAAGCTGTTCATTGAGCCTGGTGTGTGCTGTGTGCGGCCTGCGTGCTGTTCTGTAATGCCACGGACCTCCCAGGAGGGCAGGGCTTCCCTGAGGAGATGAGGCTGGGATCAGCCATCACTGATGATGGAAAGGAGGCTGGACGTGGTCAGGCGAGGGGAAGAAGTGAGCCAGGGTGCAGGCATGGCCATGAAGGCTGGATGTGGTGGTGGTGGGTGCAGCCCAGGGGTGGGGTTTGAGGGCTCTGGGTGCTCGGCCCTAGAGGTGACCTTGATCCCAGCAGAAAGAGGGGTCTGTGCCAGGCCCTGGGGTCCTGGAGGGCAGGGAGAGGATTCCTTCATTGCTTCTCCAGAACCTTTGCTCTCCCCGCCCCCAGCGCTAGAACTCAGAACTCCGCACCTCCCCTACCAGGGCAGGGGAGACCCATTTGAAACTGGACTGATGGCCTCCATATGCTTCTCTGCCAAATGAACTCTAACATAGGTTTTGTTTCAATAACTCATCTAGTTTTTATGGTTTTTCACTTTTTCGTTAGTTCTTAGCCTTAGTAATAGTCACGAACTTTATTTTTAAGAGACACAGACAATAGCGCATGGAAGGCTCATTGCCAGTGCATGCCTTCCCTTCCACCTGCTGGAGGCTGTGAGCAGTGACTAAGAGAGGGTGTGGGACAGGCTGGGTCATTCCACACATGGAGTGCACGCTGTGGGCACTGCGAGGGCGCAGGGGCTCCTTGGGCACTGGGGGTTCTGAGTGTGTGTGTGTGTGTGGGGGGGCGGCTCCTAAGGTGCGGGGGCTCCTATGGTGGGGATGGGGCAGTCGGTCCCAAGGGCCCCAGGCTCCGCAGGTGCGGGGGCTACCGCAGCACATCCCACCTGGAACCTCTGCTCTCTAGCTTCCCCTCACACCCACGCACCCTCTAGTTTTATCGTCGTTTCTTGAAAACCAATCATGTGCTTCTGAACTTAAGTATTTTTACAGTGAGCTCATTTTCTCTCCCCACTCCAGTCCACGGAATTTAAGGGGAGGGGAGAACTTCTGTTCCTTGCAGATGGGAGAACAGTTTTACTGAGGAAGGATCTGCTTGCTGGAGCCAAGTGGGAGGGCAGAGTGCTGAAATCCCACGCCCCACCACCCTGCACTGACCAAGTCTTCTAGGGCTCAGCTTCTCTGACTTTTAGCCATGGGCAACTTAGTGTTTGTCTCGACGTGCTACTAGATCTTAACATTCATTATTTCCCAAATTATGCTGTTTTCTTTAAATACACCCTTTTGCAAACTTAGCAATTTCAGATCTTCCCTCATTTTTCTTTAAGAATATGAATGAGATGTATGGAAAAGTAATGCAGGTAGGGGTGACCAACAGACCCGGTTGCCCAGGACTTCAGGTGTCCCCAGGTTGCAGAAATTTTGGTGCTAAAACCGGGAAAGTCCTGGGAAAATTTGGTTCAGTTGGTCACTCCAAACGCAGGCAATATGGGCAAAAACTGAGACCCATAGAGACATTAGCAAGCAACAGCCCTGAGGCAGAGAGAGGGAGAGCAGCAGCAGGCAGAGAAAAAAACAGGCAGCTAGGGAACAGTGAATGAGGGGCAAAGACAGATCCCTGCTGGTTTCACAGAGTTGCTGTCATCCTCATGTAACTACTGCTGTATCCTAAATGTCAAAGAACCATGTTCGACTGTTCAGGAGCCTGGGGAGGCCATTTTCCGTTCTTCCCACTTCTTCATATCAACAACAACCCAAATCATGGGCAGGCCCATTCCTCGTCACCTAAACAGGTCCCAACCTGTGAAAATCAGGACATTCATGTGGAGAATGTACAGAATCACTTCTGAAATGAAATAAGTTCTAAATATGTTTTGGTTCATCTTCAAAACACACACAATGTTCTTAGTCTTATCTTTTTAACGATTTAATTAGTTAAAAATTCCCCTTGGTCATAAGCTTTCGCAGTACAATGATTTATTTTAAGAGGTTCCAAAAATTCTAAAGGTAAGTTTATGTAGACTGGATTCAGGAAAGGAGTAGACCCTAAGGAAAAGGAAACAGTGAAAATTACCTTGTTTAGGTCAGTATTTCTCAAACTTCAACAATGTTTTCTGCCATCAAATTGATACATTATCTTAGTATTAGCTTCATGTGTATAGTATTGTTAAAAGTATGGGTTTGATAAACAATTATATGTTTTCTTACATACAATATAGTATGTAAGAAATACAAAATTTTTTTAAAAGTAAAATGTTTTGTTCATGTACCTCTTAAAATTGCCTCAAACAACTGCAGCCTGGAGTACTGATTTAAGCTAATGATGACTGATTCCTCTGTCCCATCATTAATAAAAGTGATTCATTCGTTCAGAAAAAGATTGAGCCCTAACTTGCCATTGGTGGATGATACAAATGCTGGAATTGATAAAACAAGCCATCAATGTGTGTACATTTGTCATACTGGACAGTATTTATTTGCTTATGTGTGAGCCTGTCATTAGATTATGTGCTCTCAAAGGAGTGAGATAGCTGTAGTCATCTTTAAATCCCCACATGCCAAGATGTGAGTAAAATTTTTTGCATGGTGGGATTAATGAAAAGATGATAAAACCACGGATTAGGAAGATACTATCTATATTCACTTAGAGAAAGAAGAGTTCTAATCAATATATAAACAAAGAGCAAGGAAGATTGAGCAAGTACATTTGTCAAGAACAAGAAAGGCTTTGGAGAGAAGGTGACATGTGGTCTCAAAGAATGAATAGAGTTTCATCAGGTGGCTCACTGGGGAAGGAGCATCTCACCCCAGGGAACCCCAAGTACAATAGCCAATGCCTGGAGAAAGTGTGAGTGTGGTGTATGTGCTGGGGGCAGAGGGGGTGGGGCATGGGGTGGGAAATAATGGCATAAAGTAAAGATATTTTAAAAAAATTTATAGTGGGGACAAGGATTGGCAGATTGATAAAATAAATAAGGGCCATTTTTGAGGAATCTTATATTTCAAATTCTTGTATTCTTGTATTTTAAATTGGATCCAGTAAGCAACCAGGAGTGAATGGGCCAAACCTGTGCTTTGGAAAAGTGATTCTGTTGGCACAAAACTGAATGGTGGTGGGGAGGTGGGACGAGGGAGATGAGCAGCAGGGCAATTAGGAGCTGTGGCAAGCTACTGCAGTCAAGGAAAACGCCCCTCTGTCACCCCTCCTCTTCTCCGTATGTGCTCACGGGAGCAGGAGGCCTGCAACCTGCCCACCCTGGTTTAAATGTTCTCCCAAGTTAAAACTCATTCATTACACTCAAGTTTGAATCACTGTTCTACAGAAATTATGTAGATGTAGAATCAGCACCTATGTTTATCCAATAAAATAAATAACATCAGCTCTGGCCTGCTGGCAAAACTGGTTGGAGCATCTAACCAAAAAGGTTGGGGGTTTGAGTCCCTGTAAGGGTACATACGTGGGTTGCAGGTTCCGTCCCTAGTCCAGGCACATGTGGGAGACAACTGATTGATGTTTTTCTCTCACATTACTCCTCTCTCTCTCTCTCTCTCTCAAACCAATGAAACATATCCTCAGGTGAGGATTAAAAAAATAATGACTGTGGCAAATGTGATCTGGTGAACAAGAAATCCAAAGATAACCAAACAGAGGCAGGAAGCTAGTAATTCACCAAGTGTGTTGGGGAGCACAGGAGATTTGGTTGGAAAGTTATATGGAGGACATTCTGAGAAAAGGGAAGTATGTGGAAGGATGCCTGCCCTGTTTATCAGAATTCTGACTTAGGGGAGGCTTTGGGGAGTGTCGAAGGCGGCCCCCCTAATTATTCATTGACCTTTCCAAAGAAGTCTGTGCACATGCAGACCCCCGGGTGTTTACTGGAATCCTTATGCTTAATCCCTGGATGCCCTTGCTTAGAGGACAATGTACTAAACACATGTGTCCTCCCAAGATTACTCACCCTGCTGCTTGTATCTAAAGATAAAAATTCCAATAAAAATCCTAACAAGGCAGGCAATCAAGGCTGCTTGGTCACTTTGGCCAGGCCGTCCCTTAGCCTCTCTTTCACAGCAAACGTTGTGTCAGAGTAATCCATTCATCGGTCGTTCAGGGGCTGCTGGTCAGCCCCCGCACCAGTGCTGTTTTATTTAAGTTCTCCATTTACGTGGACGCAACTTCATGCTCACTCTTGAGCTGTGTGATCCCAGGTAAGTGGTTATTTAACCTCTGAGCCTCCGGGTTTCTCATCTGTAAAATGAAGACTTTAGGCTAGATAAACTATGAACCTCTCTCAACTGTAATATGATATTCCAGTTCTCTTACAACAGCTTTCCCAGACAACCCAGGTTCACATGCGTAAGGCCAGATACATGCTGGGGCCTCTTTTCCCTCCCTAAGCAGCTCTTCCATCTGCTGCCCCAACTGTCCTAAAGGCAGGGAGTAGCGTTAGCTTCGCTTTGTCTTGGTGGTCTTCCTTCAGTGCGAATGCTGACTGTGCATCCTAGTACAAGGCTGCGGGCTTGTGGTGTTTGAGGCCTCACCTTTACACAGAAGTTGAGGATCGGAGCACACACTGAGCTCTAAGGTAAGGGGCACCCCAAGGTTGGTGCCATCCTGAGCTGCGACTATTTCTGCAAGCGCGTCAGCGGGGAGAGAGCACAGGTTCGGAGTCCCAGCCCCAGTCTCTGCTCCACCCTTTGGCTGCTCTGCAAACTTAGGCAGGTACTTCAGTTTTTCTACTTATAACCTGGAAACAGTAATAGTACCTACCTTACAGGGTTGTTTCGAGGATAAAAGAACAGTTCCTGGCAGGTTGGAAGTGCCATATAAGTGTGGTACGTGAATAAACAGAATGCGATACAGTTCTATCAACCTGGGTTAAAACATGATAAACCGACCTTTATCATCCCCACGTGAGTCATGATCCCCGAGGCAACCCAGGCATGTGACTAAAGCTGTTGGGTTTAAGTTGAAAATGCCTGCTGGACAGATCAGCAAAATCCATTAGTGTTCATCAGCTCACTCCAACAGTGCTATTCCCTCTCTGCTTCACAGGGAATTTGTTTTGGCACTTTTCTTCAATGCTTGCAGTGCTCTGCACAAAAGTAAAAATGCAGTGACCTCAGTAATCTAAACATAATAGAAATATCAAGCATAGATTTGAATGAGGCATGCCCAGTGGTATTAGATTTGCAACACTGCCTGGAAAATGAGAACACACAGAAATTCAGACACTGTAGGAAGCATCTGCTGGGGAAGATCTTGCCTTTCCCCCCCACCCCCCCTGTTAGAAAGACTGGGAATCCCCACCTCACCCCATTAGTAACCTTTCAAAAAAAAAAAAAGAAGAAGAAGAAAGAAAGAACAGACCTTTGTAACCAAAGCATTTCTACTCTATGTTGATGTCAAAATCCAATGAACACAAAATCCCTGCGCACACACAGAGAATTAGCTAGAGAACTCTGCACAGCTGGAGGGGAGGATGAAAGGGCAGGAAGCCTCCGAAACCTGATAAACATATTACTCACTGCTAATGGGGCTCTTAAAACACAGTCAATACAGATTCATAACACGTTTAGGATGAGACTGTCACCTCAGGGCTAGCTGCACAAAAGAAGATTTAGATGTTTAGATATTCACTTAACAGGTCCACAAACCAGTTCCGGGTGCCAGCGAGACCCTCGCAGGGACACAGGAGGAGTGATAGAGTGATGGTGGATGGAGCTGGACAGGTGGCGTCCTCACCCCCCCGCCCCCCCGCACTCAGTGTGCAGAGAGCTTGACCTTTATCCTGCAAGCACTGTGGAGCCAGACACAGGGTACAAACAGCTGTGATATGATCATATTTGTGTTTTAGATAAGTCTGTGTGGAGAATGGATTTGACAGAAGCAAAAAAGGAACTACACCAAACTGACTATTACAATATTACAAAAGATGTCAGGATCTGAACTATGGAGGTAGTAAGTTAAATAAAAACAACTACACAGAATTGAGAAAAACTAGGGATAAGTTGGCATGGTGTAGAGATGAACTGAATGAGGGATAGCAGAAGCCAGGAAGATGACCCTGTACAGCTGGGCAAACCCAGGTGACACATCGTATCCCACCCAGGTTTGTGCACTGGCTTAGTTTGGTCAGTGCCACCACAAACAGGCCCAGCTATTTTCAGAACAGCTTCATCGCTCTGATAGAATTTGTTGGCACATCTCTCCATGCCAGCCACTCAGCATTGCATGTTCCAGGCAAAAGAAAAAAAAATCAACATTCTCCTAAGAATGTTGAATAACTTTTTTTCATGAAGTTAGGAATGGCTCTAGGCACATCACATAGCATTAGTTTTGTATTATATTCAGTTTGATGGATGACTGTGTGTCCAATTAGAAATAATTGTCGAGAAGTCTAATGGCCATTGATCAAAAAGACGCTGTATGTGTACGTTATAAAGAAAGGATGTGGCAGAAAAATTAGGATTCAACAAAAGATGTGGTACTCGGGTAGACGCTTTTACAATTCTAATATTGCTGTGCCTCGCTGTGTTCAATTCACCTTGGGTGCAATCTCTAGACTGCTGGGCAGACTTTTTGGTTTAACTCCAAATCGTAATGAAATATATCAGATGTTATGCCCATCACTAAGCACAGTGCTTGGCCCATATTAGTCCAGAAATATGTCGGATAAACGAATGAAAGGAAAGGCATCCGTGGACGGATTCAATCCCAGAGTCTGAAGCCTCACCCAGAAGGAAGCAAGAAGCTACGGAGGGAAGCGCAGCGTTCTGCACCTCCTCCTGGGATCCCAGCACCTCTCAGGCTGGCTTTGGGGCTTATGATCCGCCTGCACCTGAACCTTCCCACCTTATGACACTTACTGCAGAGTTAGAGCAATGGAGGACTCTCTGGATGAGAGACTGTAACCAGCAGGAACCCAAACCCTTGTTCAGGCATCGGCCACTAGGGGGCAAGAGAGCCAAAAGCCTGCTTCTGCATGTCTGTGAGGCCCGCTGTGGGGCGGCGCGGTGGCAGCTTCCATGCTTCCTATGTGGCATCCTCAGCATTTTTTTGTTTTGTTATTTACTTTAATTAACTAACTAATTAATTAAGTTACAGTTGACTTACAATATTATATTAATTTCAGGCGTACAACCTGTGATTACACATGTATTTACTGATAGTCCCCAATCTCAGTATGGCAGGGCAGTTCACCCCAGAGCAACTTGAAATATTGACTTTTGGGAATACTTTCCTTTTTAGCTAATAATCATTTAAAAACCCAAACAGAAAACAACCAGGACAATTTCCCCAGACTGACCAACCACGACTCCGTAAGAAGCTGTGAGGCCGGACCTGCTCCTTACAGCAGCCAGGTGTGCCCAGAGACCTAGGCTGCAAGCAGGAGAGTAGGTAACATGCAGGAAGCCCAGAAAAAGTTGAGTTTCAGATAAACAATGAGAAATTTTTTAATATAAGTCTGACCCAATTGGGGGGAAAGTTTGTTATTTTTATTTGCTAAGTCTGGCTGCCCTGCCTGCGTGGGTCACTTGCTCTTTCAGGATGCACCAGGTGACAATGGTCACTTCTCTGCCTTTGCTCATGCTACCTCCTCACCTGGACTGCTGTTCATCTACTCACTTCTCCACCTGTATCACACTTCTATTCAAGGTCTGGCTTGAATGTTATCTCCTGCTTCCTCTTCAGTGCCTGTGGGGCCATGTTTACCTGCATTCATCACGCCTGCTTAGCACTCCTGGTAAGTGTGATTGTTCCGTGGGATGGATGATTTGCAATGGGGGCCAGAGGGCGGGGACAGATTTGGATCACCTGGGAGGAGGGGTCGTTATACGGGTTCCATATGGGAGTCAGGACAAGGTTGAAACCACCACACTAGATTTCTAGCCACAGGGGGACTTGGGCCCTATTTATTCCAAATCTTTGTGTCCCTATGATTAGTACAGAGACTAGCTCCTAGCAGAAAGGCAACTCAGATTCATATTTTTTAAAATAGTCAGCTAAACTCTAGTTCTTTGTAAACAAAACAAAAAAATCCCCATGGTTCCCTTTCTGGCACGTTTTACCTTTTGGTCTCCCTCTCCTCCCTCACCCACTTCTTCACCTACTTCGTGAAGGAGAACACGCACTTGATGATATGCTATCAGATTTTTTGAGGTTCCTACTTTCCTGGGAGCATTTCACTCATCACCTTATTGGCTCTGCCACCCCCTGACCCCACCCTTCCCTCTGTTTTTACCGGTTTTCTGTAGGTGGATGCCGCAGAATAAAAACCCTTATCCCCCATTCCAACAGGGAATACCCAGAGGGCCCCAGGGCAGGGCAGGGTCACTGGCTGGATCCTGCACAAAGGCCTGTGTGCCCAGTGCCTTGGGAAAGGCAGCTCACGGGCCCAGAGCCATCACCCAAGGACAATTCGGGCTTCAGTTTAAATAAGGACAAATGTTCCTGGACCATCTGCCTCATGCTGTCCAGGCAGGACCCAGGGTAAGAAGAGATGGCATCCTGACCTGGTAATTGGAGGGAGTTTAATAAAGGGACCTTAGTGCTCCCATAGGGATGGGCGGGGTTCAGAACATGTCACAAGGGAGGCTGCAGGAGTCCTGGGTTTCTTGCTTTCCAGACACTGGGAGGAGCAAGAGGAGGGAGCACTCACTAGCCTGCTGAGGGAGTCCCTGGGAAGGGCTGCCTGGCCAGCAGCCTTGCCCAGAGGCACTCAGCCCACCCATAGTGACCCAGCAGGGAGGGTGGGGGAGGGGCCACCTCATTCTTCTTCATCTCTAGTTTTTGTTAATTGTTTGTTGAATGGAAATCAATAGCAAATGCACCCATTTTGGGGTAGAAGCACTCTTTTGTGAAGAATGAAGAGGGTGGCCGAAACCGGTTTGGCTCAGTGGATAGAATGGGGGGATGTGCAGGAGGCAGCTGGTCGATGTTTCTCTCTCATCGATGTTTCTAACTCTCTATCTCTATCTCTCTCCTTTCCTCTCTGTAAAAAATCAATAAAATATATTTTAAAAAAAAAAGAATGGAGAGGGTGTGATCCAGAAAGGCTCACTGACCATTCCCCACTTCCGCTCTGGGCTCCTGGACACCCAGTGTTTCCTGCCCTCTACCTGTTGTGGGGCGTTTCGTGAAATCTGAGAAAATGGTGTGAAGCACACAATGCAGAGGGCACTGAGGAGCAGGGAGGGAGAAGATGGCCGGAGAAAACAGGTGTATGAAATCAATAGAGCGTTCCTGTGAGGACCAGTGAGCACTACAGACCCTGGTTTGGGAGTTGAGCAGAGAGTGAAAATAAAGGCCAGGATGGGCAGGCAAGTTTCATAGAAGAGTTGGGAAGTTAGTTATAGTCTCCTTGGAGATGATTTTTAATAAAAACAAATAGTACTCCTTCCTTCAGAAGCTTTGTTGAGGGCTGCCTGTGCCTCAGGTCAACTACATTATGATGTGGGTTAAGCATGCAGTGTCCACAGTTTAATGATAATTGCTCTCAAGGAGCAATTACTTTGGCAGGAAAGCACATCTTGCTTTGATTTTCCAGAAGGAAGAGTTTTTCCCAACCCTCTGCCTCACCCCTTACCCTTTCCTAGAGGGGATCTGTATGCCCAGGGCAATTCCAATTCTCTCTCTCTCTCTCTCTCTCTCTCTCTCTCTCTCTCTCTCTCTCTCTCTCTC
>NW_006298058.1:1036840-1042490 GCF_000327345.1 Myotis davidii | reverse complement strand
TCTCTCTCTCTCTCTCTCTCTCTCTCTCTCTCTCTCTCTCTCTCTCTCTCTTTCTCTCTCTCTCTCTGCCCCATTTTGGAGAGAGGCCTACAGAGGTCCACGGTGTCTGGAACTAGAATTAGCTTCATTCTGGGGTGTAGCCCACGGTTGCCCTAACCCTAAGTAATTCAGCATTGGCTTTATCAGTAAACAGGCTATTTTAGTCTCTTTCTTTCTTACTCTTTTGTTTACCTTGTAATTTGCTGAGAATTTGGGTAGGAAAAGTGATATTATATATGAAACCTTTTAAAACCAGAAACCACCCCCTAGTGTGTTAGTCATTGTTTTAAATTCTTTACATGTGCTTTCATATTTAATCCTTACTACAACCCTAAGAAAAAGGTGCTGCTATTATTGTTAATTATTATTATTATTTATTAGTAGTAGTATTATTATTACTATGCAAGTGAAGAAACCAGACTTTCATTAACTGGACAAGGGTCACACAGTTAGGAAGGGAAGGAGCTGAGATTTAAACTCACAGTTAGAGTGTAGAGCCCAGCAAGTACCTCCACCTGCTGCTGCCTCTGCTAGGATTTCTTTTGTGTTATAATCCTCTCTTCTGTTGTTCTTGTTATTTTAGCCAAGTTATTTCAAATTCTCTTTAATTCAACAAAGTAAAGTACACGTACGTGAGTATTCTTTTGGTTAAGAAAATACTGAAGAGGGAGAAAACCAAGACAAAACAAATGGGCTTGTTGAGAGCTAAGATCTGCTCTAACACCTCAAAAGTTAGGACTTGAGCACTTTTTCTCATCTGCTGTCTGGATCAGAGCATCTAGCAGCTCACTTATTTCCTCAAGGAGAGACCATTTAAGCCACCGTTTTTGTTCAGGCTTGAGAATTCTCAACAATTTAGAGAATTCTCCATTATCGCCAAAGGAAGACAAGTATTATGTAACCTGAACTGGGAGAAGACAAAGTCTCTAATGCTGTTGTTATATAACCCAGCAGGACAGGTGGTGAGTCCTACTCCTGTCTGCACAGGACTCGGCATTTGGACCACTGGTCAGTTGCTCAGTGGTTAGAGCATTGGCCCATGGACCAGAGGGTCAAGAGTTAGATTCCTGGTCAAGGGCACGTACATTGGTTGCAGGTTCCTCAGCCATGGTAGGGGTGCATGCCAGAAGCAACCAGTTGATGTGTATCTCCCCCTCCTCCCTCCCTTCCACTCTCTAAAAATCAATGGAAAAAATATCCTCGGGTGAGGATTAAAAAAACACACACAGAGCTTCAAGATTTGTTTGAGACAAGTAAAAATTTCCTTGAGAGAGTTTTATTTTTTGAATTTAAATTATTTCATTTTTTAATTAAACTTATTGGGGTGATACAGGTTAATAGGGTCATATAGGTTTCAAGTGTACATTTTTATGGTGTGTGATCTGTGTATTGCATTGTGTACCCACCACCCAAAGTCAAATCATCGTCCATCACCATATATTTGGCCTCCTTTACCCTTTAAACCACCTCCACCCCCACCCACTCTCTTCCCTCTGGTAACCACCATACTGTTGTCTGTGTTTATGTGTTTCAGTTTTCTATCCCACACATGAGTGAAATGATATGGTTCTTAGCTTTTTCTGACTTATTTCACTGAGCATAATATTCTCAAGGTCCATCCATGTTGTCATAAGTGGTCGTATTTTATCTTTTCTTATGGCTGAGTAGTATTCCATAGTATACATGCACCACATCTTCTTTATCTAATCCTTTATCAAAGGACACTTTGGTTGTCTCCATGTCTTGGCCACCGTAGATCCAGAGCTTTTTAGCCATTATCCATGTAAGCTTCCCAAGGTTTTGCTGTAAACACTACCCCAGCTATTATTAATACTACTTCTGGTCACAAACACAGAAAGAATTCATCCGGCCCTATGTTTTTCTCCGATCCATTGGGGATCACGCTAGTCCTCATCTGGGTGTGACTTTTAGCACTGGTTGGAAAACCCTACCACAACCCCATGTCATCTGTTTCAAACGAGCTTCTCTTAGAAGCCTGGGCATGAACAGGGGGATGTGAGAGCACATAACCTGTGGGGGTGGCTTTGGAAAATAAGGTTACAATGATTACTTCAGTGCCTCGGTCTTTGATTCTCATTTGGATTTCTTTTGCAGGAATTTCAAAACCATAACTACCTCTCCTGAATGGAGAACTCTCCTATTGTGCCCATTAAATGGTTCTAACTCCTGACCAAATCAATCGAGTAAAAAGGCGAGTCTTTAAATCACATTAAACAGAATAAAACTGTGCTATGAAAAAAATAGACTCTTGTGGTGCAAGGTTGCCTGATAACTCTTGAAGAAGACAGCATGAGAAACCTACATCCTTGTTATCTTTTATTTCTAGAAAATCAACTCTTCAGAGAACTTCACTTATATAGATTACACGTTGTTTTCTTATAGATTCTATCCACATGGTAGCTTATTGCAGAGTTCTGGCTGGCATTTCCCGGAGTACATGCCAAAGGATGGGGGTTAACAAAATAACTAGTCAGCAGCCTGCCTACCCTTCAACATGACATCTTCAATAGCTTGTTGTAATTCTGGAAATCCTAGCTAGCACTGGGGGACGGGGGAGCTTCTGGGCCTTTATGTTTGTCAGTTGGGGCAACCATGCTATGGGAAGTCCCTAAAGCTAACTTCTAAAGCTCGCTGAGAATCCAGTGCTGCTTATCTTTCTACCTGGAGTAGGTAGTTTAGTGCCCATACACACCAGGTTGTTCCGGAAGTTCAGGCTTTAGAAATAATGATGAGAAATGGCTACAGTACAAGACCTATAGGCAGAACCTTCCTCCACTAATTATTTTCCTATCTCTTGGTAAGAGTGTATGTGCATGTGTGTGTATGTGTGTGTGTGTATGGGGGGGGTGGGAAAATATATTTTTCCTTTGGGTAATTTTTTATTTATTTTTAATTTATCCATATTTTTGAAAGTCTTATAGATGTCCCCCCCCTTTTTTCCCCATTGATCCCCTCCACCTTGCACCTGCCCATGGGAAAATATTTTAAATTATTATATTTACTATAGGAATTATGGAATTAACACAATGGCAATGGATTATTGCCTGGAGCTATCCCCTAGTGTCTGGGTCACATTTTCAAAGTATTTTGAAACAAAATGAGTTGGGCTCCTCCGACGAGCTCTCTACCCTTTCCTTCTACCATTTAGTAGTAGGAACAGCTGTTGTTTAACAAGTGCATACTTTGTTTCAGGATTTATGTTGAGCATTTTCATAGGCAGCCTCATTTATTCCTCTGCACAACCCTCTGAGGTAGGTATAATTATCATCCCCATGTTACTGATGAGGAAAATGAGACCTTCACAGCTCAAAAAACAAGCCGCAGACTCACAAATGCCAGGGGGATCCCAGGGTTTGCAATCCGGCAGTTTGATTGCAGAGTCCCCAGTCCCAGCCCGTACTCCCTTGTTGGAGTCGGGACAAGTGTCTGGTCTCCTTGAGGCTGGAAGGGATGACCGGAAAACACTTATTTCAATAGCTGATGCCTGACACCACAGTATAAACACACATTAGAGTTGACTTTTTAAGGCCCACTTCCATCTTTCAGTACAAAAAACAATTGCACTTTAGTTAGAATGTGCCAGAAATAAGCTAAGATAGGCAGCAGCCTTTTGAATGTAGCAAAGAAAGCTTGCAACTTCAGTTGCAGTAAATTTCACATGCAATCACTGAATGCCAAATATGCACCTGCTACTATGCTAGAGGCCAGAGGCTCAAAGATGCAAATAAGGGCTCCTTTTAACATGAGTCATTTATACCCACAGAAATCCCCAGCGGCATGCTAGAAAGTACTTGAAACCTCATTATTAGTATGGCTTTCCACTTTGAGGCTTCAATTTTACTCAGTATTGGAGGTGGGATGGGGGGGGGGGATTAAGTAATTTAATAGGCAAGTAATTTAAAACATTTTAAATATTTAAAACAAACACAGATACTGTGAAGTTGAATAAAAATATCACCTTGTGTTTTTTTTTTAATTTTTTAAAAATTCTTTATTAGTTAATGTGTCCTTGTTCACCTTATTTTTAGATAAAATTCTGGCTTTCCAAGAAATTGGGTGAAGTCAACCATGTCAGGTCCCAGACTTGCATTCCCAACGGTACTTACTCTCTTTTCTATGTTGATATGGGTTACTTCATAACTAGGTGGCCACATTTAAAAAGTACAGAGTTTATTAATTAACGAAGGGAGACAGACACATATAGACAGTGATATTTTCTAGAAGTTGGACCTTCCAAACTGAGAAAGGAAATAGGTGACTTGAGAGGTAGGAGAGAGGGAGAAACTGTGAGGAGCTTAATTAGGGTTAGGTCAGTTAGCTACAAAAGTTATGTGAGAAAATATAAAAAGAAAAGAACAAGAGAAAGGGGCTCAGTGAAACCATAATGTTGTGACAAGGGAAACATTGAGTGGAAGATGGGATCAGGTATTCAGGAATTGTTTATGAACACATCCTAAACACATCAACTAGGCTGGTAGATCAGGGCTGTGAGCAAAGTGTCAAAGGCACAAAAATAAGAAATGAGGTAATGTTGGAAAAGAAAAAGAGGAGGAGAGACGATGCTAGGTGTTGAATCTCAGAGTGTAGACTTGAGGAAACTGAAAATGAATTGGGCAAAAAGAAGAGTGAAAGTGAATAGACAAAAACTTATCGCTGCTGCCGTAACCGGTTTGGCTCAGTGGATAGAGCATTGGCCTGAGGATTGAGGGGTCTTGGGTTCAATTCCGGTCAAGGTCATGTACTTTGGTTGTGGGCACATCCCCAGTAGGGGATGTACAGGAGGCAGCTGATCAATGTTTCTCTCTCATGGATGTTTCTAACTCTCTATCCCTCTTCCTTCCTCCCTGTAAAAAAATCAATAAAATATATTTAAGAAAAAAACTTTATTGCTGAGGAAAACAAAAGAGATCCAACTTCGAAATAATAGGTATCTCTGGAGAACACCAAATAAGAGAAAAAGGTATAATTATGTCCAAAGATAATTCAAAAAGCTTTTCTGAAGTAAAAAGACTTGAATCTACAGATTTAAATATAAACTAAGAAAAAATGGATACAGATCAAATCACAAGAAGAAAAAAGTGAACTTTGGAAGGCAGTAGATAATAGTACAAAGACTTCAGAGATGTCGAGTGTGACTCAAGAATTTCACAGTCAACACTATCACTCAAGTATAAAGGCAAAGGATATTCAGTGTTAAGAACTCATGAAAATACTTTCTGTGAAACCTTTAGAAGAAATATTAGAAGACCAAACCCCAGTCATCCAAGAGAGGATTGGAAAAACTGGAGTGAAAGGATTGCCTTGAAGACATCCTTTCTAAAACTAAGAGAACAAATAATAATATTGCTAACACGTATTAGGAAGTGGAAGGGAAGAGAATATATATGTTGATCTCCCAGTTTTTCAAATGGAAGCTCAGAAGGCATTCCTTAAAACTGGTAAATCAGGTAACAGAAGTGTGAATTGGTACTCTGATGTTTTTAATCATCAGGTTACTGTGCAGAGGTTACTTATTAAATAAATGAATAATAAAATATCATAGTTACAACAAAGGAAGAGGACTTGCAAGGCACATACTGAAGAGAATGTC